>NC_071258.1:23418702-23623702 GCF_023375685.1 Ictalurus furcatus
ATTTTTTAAAACCAGAATTAAAAGTTTGATTATCCCGCTTTTGCTGTGCAAACTGCACAAGCAGACTGCATCAGCACAATCCGTTATTTTATGACTATTTAAATAGCAACAGAGAGCAAATGTAAAAAATTGCCTTGCACCCAACCAAAATAGTAGCACACCAGTGTTTTAACCAGCAGATTACGCTTGCATTGGCAAAAGATAGAGCCCAGTATGTCATACAATGTCAAAAACCACATAAGCAAGTGTTCAAGATACCTCAAGGAACTACTTAGTAAAGAGTGTAATGATTTAGGCATACAGTTTGCACAATGCTAAAGTGGCAGCTATAAGTTTCCATGGGTTTCCATAGGCCTCATGGGTCTTGTGCGAAATTAAAGTAGCAAAGTTCAGACAGCAATTGTCCTGGCTAATTGACATTTAGGGTAAGAGGACTGTATTTAGTTGTTTGTTTGTTAGTTTGTTTTAGGCTACTACTGCTACTTTAGTCTGATCCAGATATGGCAAGTGGTATGTACAGGCAGTAAACAAAAGTAGGCTGATTTGTTCAGTTTCGAAATAAGGTCATTAAAGTAGATCAGTTATAAAAATGGGCCACTGGCAAAAAAAAAATTCAGTCTTTATAATATTGGATATCAACACACATTAAAATAGCATAATAACAAGCATTAAGCTGTTTGCTTACACAGGAATATAACACACAGAAATATAGCACAAAAGAGGTTTATTTTTATTTTAAACCTTTACGACAACATTAACACTCCCTTTGGACAAGCCAATTTTAATAGATGTTGTGTTTTACCTAAGGTCTTAAAGCAAGTGAAATTTTATTTACAAATTTGCACACACCTGTGTTTATTTCAACAGACATTAGAAACTCCTCTGTTTCAAATGAACCCCCATCCTGGACCTCTGACTGGACCAGAGGCCTGTCAATCAAGCAATCAGAGGATACATGGACTGCCTTCAAGCAGGAAGTTGTCAGTAGAGGAACAGAGAAGGAGTGCTGGTTTTCGACTGCTGTGGAAAAAATGCACCTCACACACTCATCTCTCGTTACTGTGGTACGTGTGAATCTGTTGAACTACTTTCCATATACAGTCATGGGGAAAAAGAAAGCACACCCTCCTTTAATTTTACCCTAGCAGTAACATTAAAACCACCTGCCTAATATTGTGTAGGTCCTCCTTGTGCCACCAAAACAGCTCTGACCTGTGAGGCATGGACTCCACAAGACCTCTGAAGGTGTGCTGTGGTATCTGGCACCAAGACGTTAGCAGCAGATCCTTGAAGTCCTGTAAGTTGCAAGTTGGGGCCTCCATGGATAGGTTTGTTTTTCAATCACATCCCACAGATGCTCAATTGGATTGAGATCTGGAGAATTTGGAGGTCAAGTCAATGTGATTCATCTTCCATTGCTCCATGGGCTAGTTCTGAGGCTCACATGCCTAATGTAGGTGCTTTGGGCAGTGGACAGGGGTCAGTATGGGCACTCTGACCGGTCTGCGGCTATGCAGCCCCAGACGCAACAAGCTTTGATGCACTTTGTGTCCTGAAAAATTAATCTGATCATTAAGAGAGTAATTAGCAGCCATGTGTTACTAATGAAATGCACAAAATTAGTTAATCATCAAGAAGTGTGACTACCTCTATAAAAATGGAACTTCTGGCAGTTTGGTGTCCTGGACCACTCAGGTGTGTGTGTCTATATCATGCCAAGAAAGGACATCAGCCATGACAGAAACAGTTGTTGCTGCTCATCAATTCGGGGAGGGTTATAAGGCCATCTCCAAACAATTGAAAATTCACCATTCCACAGTGAGAAGGATTGTTTACAAATGGAGAGCTTCAAGACATTTGTCAATCTTCCCAGGGGTGGGCATCCCAGCAAATTCTGTCCAAGGTCAGACCATTTAATGCTCTGAGATATGAAGAAAAACCAAGCACTACATCATGTGACCTACAGGCCTCTGTAAGCACATAAAATATTTCATAGTTCATGACTGCACAATCAGAAAAAGACTGAACAAGTATGGCTTTCAGGGAAGGGTGGCCGGGGAAAAAGCTAATATGGCAGCATGATTTGCATGCAAAATTGCAGCTGAACAAAACACAAAAGTACAGTATCCTTTGGACTGATGAGACCAAGGTGGAGATGTTTCGTCATCATGCACAAATGCTGTCAAACATCAATGAAAGTTATTGTTGCTAAAGGTGGGTTAACATGTTTATAGGGTGAATTATACTGAATTATAGGGTGTACTGATTTTTCTAACCTGGTTTGTGGATGCTGGTTATTTATTTATTTATTTATTTATGGGGGGCGGGGGGTTACTATGTATTGATATCTGTTGTCTTCTGAGGTTATTTGTTTATAGAAGTTGGTAAAGACCACACAATTGTTATTTAGGCCCTGATAAATAAAAACACAGAACTGAAGGTGGGTGTACTTTCTTTTTCCCATGACTATATTTATTTCAAATGATAACACACGTACACACATACCATAGAGGCTTGGTCTCAAAAATAAAAAAATCATCCACTATTCAATAGGCACCTATATACATGACTATTTAGTATTTTTCAGTATTTAATCATTCTATTGGTCTTTTATTGATGAATGACACACACATTTATAAATAATTATGAAACTAATTATTAATGGCTGTGGTTTGTGTGTGTGTGTGTGTGTGTGTGTATGCAGCCAAATGTGTTTTTAGAGGCCTTTCCCAATCTAAAACCCTCCTGTGGAGATTCTGACTGCAGTCCCACATTGACAGAGCTGCTGCAAGGATCTGCAGCAGAAAACAGACCTGAAAAAAATGGGTACGTCTGAGTAAATTTGATTATTTTAGGTTTGATTGGCATAGAATTTTATAATATGGAGTATTTGAGTATTGCAAACAACAGTCTTTGATTGTGTCTGTAGTATTCACTACTTATTATATTCAAGCTCTTTAGATTTTACAAGAATACAACTGGATCCTTTATATCCATCTTCTCTTTGTATGAATAATGATTAATATAAACAGTGCTTTTAGAAACCCAGCTCCAAACAACCTTCTTGCCCGCTGACATTACCAACAATCTTACGATCAAAATCATTTGAACATCATATAAAAAAATAACTAAACTGTAACTAAAATATGATTGGATTTGAGAAACTGACCTGAGCATATATAATATTATTCACTCATTCATTCATATTCAGTAACTGCTTTATCCTGTTCAGGATCATCATGGCTCTGGAGCCTATCCTGGGAATACTGGGTGTATGTTGTGCTATTGTGACTTTTGTCAGTTATTCTAGAGTGACATTGTTAATGCCCTCTTGTGGCAAGTCATAATATTGCAGTTTTGCATCATGTTACTAGTACAGATTAGCGAGTATATACACAATAAATTCTCTTGGAAAATTAATACTGGAAAAAAAATCTGGTTAAACAACAGGAAATCAGCTCAGATTCCACTCCTGTCAGCCAAAAACAGGAATCGAAGACTGTTGCTTCAAAAAAAATTATAAAATGCACTGTTTCACGCTGAATAAAGTGTGATTCAGCGATGTCTCTGTCTGATAGTTACACATTGCCTCTCTGTTACTGTATTCCATTAATTATTCAATCTTTAAGCAGGCAGAGTCTATTGGACAGCCTTCAGGATCTGGACCGCATGATTGGTGTGAAATACAAGGTGGCAGAGTCTCTGTCCCGAAAGCTTCTCCTGCAGTCACTGAACCTGAGGACCCTGAACCCTGTAAGTTTAGTTGTTGTTTATTTTTAGCACAGTGGAAAAAACACTCCACACACAATCTTTCCAATTACATATTTGTAACGAAATACTTGTACTAAAACTTGTACTAAAATTATCACTACAATGGTACACGTAGCTTTGGAGATATTTGTGTTTTGGTCTGAAAGCATGAAGCTGTCATATGGAGATTTATGCTATAATTGTGATTTCATCCTTCAGGAGCATGCAGGCGGCCGTAAACAAAACATGGCAAGGTTTTCACCGAACCTTCCCACGTCCAACCAGCAGTTAGCAGTTAACGCTAAAAGAAGACTCTCTTATGACATGAACAGAAACATCATGTCATAGTTTCTCCCAACTTTAAATCACTCTATTCTTCAACAGCTGGAGAAAGAATAACTTCAGATGAAAACAAGCAGATTTTTTCCCCCTTAAGCCTGTGCCCTCTGTTCCCGCTGCAGTCACACGGAAGATTAGTTGTTGTATATTTATCTCTGTTAGTATTTTAGTATGTCCATTTCCCAACAATCTGTTTAAAATCAAAACACATCACATGCATCCTGATGTTGCTAAAAGACATTCCTGGGTCAACAAGGATCAGCTTGATCATATGACATTACCACATTTACCTAAGACTAATTAACTATATAGTGAACTTTGCTATAGGTTTTGATTTCACAATAAAAGCATTTACCTAATGTTAGCTTGCTAGTACTTAACATCAGATATCTAATGCTGGAGAGGGAACACTGATGTTAGTTAGGCCAACTACTTAGCTGGTTAACTTATCGAATGTTGCCAGACTAATATATTATTTCTTTCATTCATTCATTCATTCATTCATCTATATCCGGTGTCGTGGTGGATTTGGAGCCGATCCCAAAAACACTGGGCACTAGGTAAGAATCCATCACCGGACACCTTGCACACACGTTCAAACATTCATTCACACCTATGGGCAATTTAGCATATCCAATCCACCTACCAGCATGTTTTTGGAAGGTGGGAGGAAACTGGAAAACCCAGAGGAAAACCATGTGGACACAGGAAGAACAGAAACTCCACACAAACAGTAACAAATGCTGTATTATGTCATTACATTATGCCTGGACAATTGAAAGCACAGGTTAGGGATAATTTCACATATTACTCCCTTATTGACCCAGGGATTCATTTTCTCATTTAGCAGATACGTTTATCTGAAGTAACTTGCAAGCATAGATATAGAAGAAGAACAAGAGCAACAATAACAACAACAATAAGAACAATAATTAAAGGTCTTTTTAAGGGCTCAGTAGCATCACTCTGAACTTAGCTTTCAAGTAATCAGTAAGGAACCTTAACCTATTATTACTCCCAGTGTGGACAATAAGGATATTTGGACATTAAAATTATATAACATTGAGCTGAAACAAAATTTACTAGTCCTGTGCCAAAACTTGATCCATGCTGTTACACTTTACATTTTCTTCTTTGTAATGATGTTTCAATAATGCACTAATTGTTCTGGTTCTTGTCTCTCAAATTACATTTGTTTCAGATTAAATGTTTGTTGTCCAAATTATCATCCTAGCTCACTGTTCAATGAAATTAATGATGAATATTTGGATTTTTTTTTCAGACCATTAAAATCTAACTGATTTTATTTTCTTTATTTTTCATTTGAATCAGACAATTACAGTGTGCCATTTTTACCGAATGTGAAATTCTGAAGAATAAAAACTATTTTCTCAGTTTGATGATCATGTACTCCTGTCAACATGTTGATTAATAATAATGATGATGATAATAAAAAAAGTAATCATTGGATTTGAGTTTGTTTCTGCAAATGGCTGATTGTGGTTGCAAAGACACATAACACTATGGTTATTTATCACATACTGATTTTTCCCAGTAAAGTGTTACAGAGTTAAAGGAACAGTTTGTCCTGAAATGTCTGCTTGGTGTTTCAAGCTTGCTTATTCAATTTTACACGATCATGTCAAAAGACATATTTTACAGCTCAGTAATTTGTATATAAACACGTTCATAAAATAACAGAAAAAGTCAATATTTATTAATTTATCTTCAGTAGCCAGTTTATCGTGGTCAGGGTTGGTGTGAATGTGGAGCTTGTGTGCAGTGGGAATAGACCCTGGATAGGATGTGAGTCCATTATAGGGCACCATTTCCACCACCGTGCTTCACAGTTGGTATGAAGTGCTTCTCCTGAAAAGCTGTCTTTGGTCAGCAACAAACATGTCTGCTGTTACTGTGGCCAAACAACTATCTTTGATTCGTCCTTCCAGAGCACATTATTCCAAAAGTACTGGTCTTTGCCTATATGCTCATTGGCAAACTGTGGTCTTAGTCTAATGTTCTATTTAGACAGCAAAGGCTTTTTCCTGGCATGTCTCCCATGCAAGTCAAATTTGTGCAATATCTTTCTGATTGCAGAAGCATGCACTGTGACACCAACAGTTACAAAACCTTCTAGCAGATCCTGTGATTAAATTTTGGGGTTCTTGGAGACTTCCTTTTGCATCAGATGATCTGCTCTTGGGCTGAATTTGCTGGGACAGCCAGTCCTGGACAAAGTGGCCTTTGTTTAAAATCTGTGCCACTTAAATGATTTTCCTTACAGTGGAATGATGTATTTCAAATAATTTGGAGCTCTTTTTAAATCCCCTGCCAGACTCATAGGCATCCACGACCTTTTTTTAATGAAGGTCTTACAGAACTCTTTAGATCTTGGCATAATGACACCACACACCTCAATAGCAAAGGAAACACCAGACACTAGATATGAGAGGGTATAAATAAGACAGGTTCCACCTGCACTTCTTAAGCAGGTTCTCATCACCAACACCAATTCTTGAACACCTGATTCTAATTTTATGGATTTAATTTTAAGGTGTGATAAATATAGGGGTATACTTACTTTTTCCATGTGACTGATCTGATTTTTGTGCTAATTTAAAATGTGATAATTGCTGTCACGAATCGGGAATGGAGGCGGAAGCAATTGCAGTTAAGAGCTTTTATTTAGAAGGCAGCAGGCAGACAAATCCAAAACATGAAACAGGCAATGGGTCGCGCAATCGGCAAACAGACATATACTGGGCTAGGCAGGAATCGAAAATCAAGGTCACAGAAAACGGGGTCAAAAGCACAGAACTGGGGGCGGAAACCACCAGTATGGACAAAGGGAACTAAACTAACATAATACTTCACGAGGTGTACAGGGAAGCGAGCGGTATATATCCCAAACATAATCAGCGTTAAGTGCTGGCAGCTGAAAACAATGAAGACACCCTCGAACAACAACCAATGCCAGAACAGACAGGAGACAGAACAGAAACAAAACAAATGCACGTGTCCATAATAAACACTGTCTCCGTTATCAACATACGATGAGCATGCGCTCGCTGAGCACTCATGAACCTTGCTCGTGCACGTGCGCACCCTCCAGCACTCAAGGCGCATGGCAGGCTGCAGCTCTGACTAAAGGGGAGATCGTGACATTTACAATGTATGTTTTACAAAATGTCAGTTTTATGTGTCATTTGATAAGAGTGTATCAACCTCATTAATAAGCACTGTTTTAAAGAGGATCAAATGTTTACTTTTCCAAGTATGTCAAAAAAATCCAACAATTTCCATCAGGTATACTTATTTTTTCACCTGACTGTATAATATATACCTGTATTCTGTGCCTCTGCTCCAACCATCCCCTCTGCAGTAGTGTGGCAGATCTTTGCCATGAATGTCCTGTTACAGCCCACTAGCTTTGGGATGGGAAGTTTTTGTGTGTGTGTGTGTGCTGTGCCATATTTTGTGTGCAGGTCCGGACTCCCGCCCAGAGTTTCCAGCCTGCCCTAGCCTGCCTTGCTGACATCATGACATCACGACATCACGACATCACTGAGCGGCGGCCATATTTCTGAAGAGGAAGAAGATATATTCTATATTCCTATTTTATTATTATTATTATTATTATTATTTATTTATTTATTTTTATAACTATTATTATTATTATTATTTTTTTTTTTTTTTCCTGCCAATCTATTGCCCACACTCCAGTCCAGTAAGTCGCGGTAATGCATCTTTAGTGGTTTGCCAACCGCCATTAAAAACAAAAAGAAATAAAGAAAAAAGAAAGAAAGAAATATTCTATATTCACAATTCTATATTCTATATTCACAACTCTATATTCTGACTGCTGTTCTGGGTTTTGGACTGTGATTTTGGTTGTTCCTGTATCTGGTTGTGTATACTCTTCACCAGTGTATACACATTTGCTTGGTTCACTGGCGGTAGGGGTGTGGCTGCCATTTCTTTTGGGAGAGGGTCCTTTTGTCTCTGTTTTTGGCTTAGGGAGTTAGGAAAGTATTTGTCTTTTCTTTGTTATTTGCTTTTTAGGTAAGCTAGCTAGCTAACAATAGAATCCTTTTGTTTATTATTTTGGCTTTGGCCCACCCTGAAGTTATGCCTGGTTCGGTTCTTTGTAGAGTTGTGTGTATGTAATTCTGTGTTTTACAATATACTACAATTTTTTATTTTAACAACCTTGTTGTGTTTTTAGTCCTTGCTCCCTCATTTTTAAAGGTCAAATTCTATTGACTCCCGAGCTGGTTACTCTGTGCGGCCTAACGTAGACTGGGCCGTAACAGTCCCTACACTAACAAGCTCGTTGTGGACTTGAGGTGCTTCACATTTGCTTACCTGTGGACATTGCTCAGCTCTTGAATGTTTCTATCTCTCTTGGTCTCTGAACACCAGCAGTATCTAAAATGACTCAGCATTGTATGTTCTTTCTGAGGAGACTGTAGACTCCTGTACTCTGGAATTAATTTAACATCTTCTCTTGCTGTACTATAGAAAGTGTAGCATTACTGGGTACATCACTGTATGGATTGGCAGCTGTACTGCTCAAGATCTCATGCTTCTATAGAACATCAACATTGACTTTACCTTCCTACAAATCCACATTTTTGTCATCAGAAGACAGATGATTCCCTAGTCTCTTTCAGTCATCTTACACTCCATCTCACACATTTATCCCCCTGCTTCTGATGCGTCATCCCAGCTAACAGGTTCTTAATACCTTCGTTTTTTTAATATTAAATCTGTGATGTTTTCTGGATGTACTAAGCAGATTTTAAGTAATGTTTGTATCATAAATGTTCCTTCAGTGTTACTACAACATTTTAACTAATGTTAATACCAATGCTTTCATAATGTTCCATAAAGTTTTTGACTAACTGGGAATGAAGGTGCTGGGCTGCTAGAACAGCTTCACTGTTATGAACAAGTATGAAAGCAAACGCTTGTCCCCCGCACAGAGAGTTGGCTGTGGACAGAGAGAAGGCAGGTCGAACGGTCAGGTAATGATTCTCACCTGTGTGTAATGAGTGAAAGTTAATTTGTTTGTCTTTTTATTTTTGCTTTCAGTTGCCTCCCATAGAAGCCACAGTGAGAGAGAGCAAACCAACCAGCACAGAGCCGTGTGTGTTTGTGCATATGTGTATGTGCTTATAAAATAAAACAGCTGAAAAGCAAAAGATAAAGAATAAAGCACCTTTTGAGTTCCTCCAAGCCTGCCTCCAGCTTCCTCATTCCCTACCCTAACCTGGGAACTGCTACAACCACACACAACATCCTCATTTGTTCGTTAAATACACAGACGCAGAAGTATAAACCAGGCCTAAGGGGACAAGTGGGCCCTTGCTGTAGGGGTAAAGCACCTACTCACCTACATCTCTGTAGACCAGGGCCTGTGGTTTCACAAATGAAATCACTTCATTCTCATAATGAGGCATTTACGCACTGCAATCATATTATAATATATCTCTATGTAGTTGTGGACAGACTGTTCTTGCTGACAATTAGATTATGTCCTACACTGACATTTTCATTCTCCTGAAAAATGCCTGCTGTCTTGTTTCCCCTTACATATCACACTAACACATGAACATCAAAGTCATTGAATGTGCACTTTCAACAAGCTTCTCACTCTATTTATGAATTTCCTTCCCATACATCTAAATACAGATGTAACACTAGTCACTATTCCTACTGAAACACTCAACAGCCTTTGTGACTAAAGGTCCCTTTCTTATTTTTGCTCCATTCTATTTACACTATTTTCTTGTTCTTGTTTGCATCATCATTGTGAGTTGTGTTTCTTGTGAAAAGGACCCTTGCATCCAATTTATGAAATTCTGATCTCCATAATCCATGATAACACTGACTCGTTCTGATTAACCTCTAAAGCCTCCTAACCATGACAGTGCATAAACTTCAGACAAACATGTGATCATGCACTTACTTCCTCCTGTGAAATTCTGGGGAAAAAACATGTAAGGTGGTCTAGGGATGAGCTAATAACAAACCTCTAGATCACAGTGACATCATCAGAAAGACATAGAGCTCAGTTGCTACTGCAACAAAAGAAGCAGAGATAGATAGATAGATAGATAGATAGATAGACAGAAAGACAAACAGAAAGATAGATAGATAGATAGATAGATAGACAGATAGATAGATAGGGTAGGAATAAGGAAATCCTTCAAAACTCAAAAGTGACTCTGCAAAATGGAGAAAGGTTTAAGGAGTTTCAGGTTTAAGCTGACAGTCAGTGGAAAACCCTCTTCAGTTGTTTGGTTTTAAGGCCTGGACATAGAGATGGGATTTGTATAAAAATAATAATTATAAAAAGCTAACTTTATACATTGTACAATCTCCCAGTGTTGAATTAAGACAGACAGTATAACAACTACAACAGTATTATTATTATTATTATTATTAGTAGTAGTAGTAGGAAGAAGAAAAAGTAGAAAAATTACAAAAAGCCCTGACAGGAAAAAAAATTGGGGTTAGCACATTCGCCTCACACCTTGGGGGTTCATTTCCCGCCACGACCCTGTGTGTGGGGTTTGCATCTTCTCCCTGTGCTGCGGGGGTTTCCTCCCCCAGCCCAAAGACATGTGTGGTAGGCTGATTGGCATGTCCAGAGTGTCCGTAGTGTGTGAATCGGTGTGTGAATGTGTATGTGATTGTGCCCTGCAATGGATTGGCACCCTGTCCACGGTGTACTCTGGACCCTGTAGGCCTCCAGAGCAAATCCTGTCTGTGATGAAGGCTAAAACTGTCAGTTCCTCCTGCTGAAAAAACATACAAACAAAAAAGCAATAGAAACCCTCATAGAATATGTAATGGTTTTAATGGTTATAATGGGAATTGTATTGGCTTTAATGGAAACTCTAATAGACCCTGTGGGTCTTTACTGGTAATTTGTTGCCTTCTATTTGTGGTATGTTATGTCCACTTGATACCATTAAGCACCAATAATGGTTTTAATGGTTAGTTGATGGTTTGTAGTGGTATTTGTAGAAGAAACCATTAGAATTACTGTGATAGTTTATTTTGTTTGTTTTCAGCAGTGCGAGTCTATTCAATCCAGTGGATGTTAATTCAACACTGAGAGGTTATTCTCTTACAATTTTGAGAAAAGGGGTGAACTCGTGTGAAAACACACTTTAAATATGTTAAAATGTAGTATTTTCCTATATATATTTTTTAAACAAATACTATGATAGTTCGACAGTGTGATAAACATAAGAGTGAAGATCCTTCTGCTGTGGTGAACTTTTAAACCTTGATGTGGCATTAAGATTCACTTTACTGATTCAGGTTAAGTGAATCAGAATGGGTGGTTTTGAATCGTTGATTTTCTTGAATCGTTGAAGCAGATTTTTTTGTTTGTTTTGTTTTGTTTTTATCACACAAGAATTATACGCCAAGGATGGACATTTTTAAATGGGGAGTTACACATAAAAATAAAATAAAATAGAAATCTTACTGGGAGCCGATTCGCTCTGTGTCACTTTAAAAAAAAAAAAGACATCAACATGATACTCTCCAATCTGGCAACCCTGTTGCTAAGTTTCACAACAAGGCGAGAGATCAGAAGTTTGCGTGTACAAAGAAGAAGAAAAGGAAGGGGAAGAAGTAGAAGTAAGAGGCTGGATACGCTTTGAGTCTATCATCTAAGCGTCATTTTACCAAGATGTCCACTTCGTCCAGGTCGTGTTTTGTGGTGCTGGCTCTGGTGTGTATATATGTGGTGTACCTGGTGCTCGGAGCTTTGGTGTTTTCGGCACTGGAGAAGCCGCTGGAGGAGAAAGTTCAGGCCGAGCTGAATCTACTCAAACAGCAGCTTATCAATAATATGAGCTGCATTAACATATCCACACTTGAGCAACTCTTAGAGGTACTCATAAACGCTAACAAATACGGAGTGTCACTAATGCAAAACTCCTCCGAGAACTCCAACTGGGACCTGGCGTCTGCTTTGTTCTTCTCCAACACTTTGGTCACCACCATCGGTGAGTCTGATTCAGGTTCAACTTCCTCATCAGATTAACGTACAAATGACATAAAAAAAGTGTGAATGTGTTCGTATAAACCCATAAACACCACTCGAACAAGGCTTTAAAGGAAAAATACACAAAAGTACACAGATTTGGGCGAAAAGACATGTTTTTGGTGTCTGAAGAATTTTTTTTTTGGTACTTAGCTAGCTTAATAAATCCAGATGTGTTGTAAAAACCTAACGGTGTCCTTGAAATTTATTTATATACATAGCCTATACAATTTCAGCCTGGTCTGAATTTTCTCCTCCAGCAGTTTTTCCATATGTAGTGATTTAACAATAGACTTTAAAGCAGTTAGATCCCTAAGGAGCAAGCCAGAAGCGGCAATGGCAAGAAAAAACTCCCTGAGAGGATATGGCGAAGAAACCTTGAGAGGAACCAGACTCGAATGAGAACCCATGCTCTTCTGAGTGACACCAAATAGTGGAATTATAGAAATCATTACTCTTAACTGTATACTGTAATGTCAAATACTGTGTTGAATGGATGTTCAGTATGAGCAGCATACTTTATGCCTTTGTTTATGATTGCAGTGCCAATTCTTTAACTCAAGTCTACAGTATTCAGGTGAGATTATCTACTGAAACAAGGGTGAGGTTTGGGCATGAATGATCTAGTTTTTGAGAGAGAAGTCCAAATCTTTAGAGTATACATGAGGGACGTTCCACAACAAAGCAGACACAGAACGGATCTGAACTGTTTCTTACCAGCGCACCACAGACTGCACCTGGAATTGCCACTGCCTTTACATTGCACATTTGCTGTGTACTGTGTCAGAAACCACAAAATTAAGTCTGAGATACTAAACAAAGTGGTTTCAGGCAAGTGTGTGGTGTAGTCATGCAGTTTGCACGATGCTCAAAATTTATTAGCTTCTTTTTGCTCTGGTAGCTTTTGAGCAAAAAAACCCCCACCAAAACCTGAAGGCAAAATAGCATTAGAAAGGCAAGCCACATTTGAATGTTAACAGTGCTTATTATGCACATGTGTTTGAGATCTACCAGCAACTTCCGTTTGGGCTGCGTTAGGAGTGTTTAGTTAGCAGCCTTCATTGTGTGTGTGTGTGTGTGTGTGTGTGTGTGTGTACACTTTTGTGTGTGTTTAAGTGCTCTTGTCAGATTGAGTAAGCTTTAGGTGGAGTTCAGTGGGATTATGTTTTCATTCCGATCTCACTTCTTCTCTTTTGTTTACTCCACATTAAGTCACACTTTCTGGAATATATACAGAACTTAGAATATAATCACTATATAAACAATTAAACAAAGGCTTTTTCTCTTAGCAATTTTAAGAGTTGAAAACAGCCTGAAACTTATAAAACATACATAATTAACCTACATAATTACATACTTTCAGGGATATTAACTGAAATGAGAAAACTTAGCTAAAGTGTGAAAATGGTCAATGCAGCTCTTTTGCTGCATTGATGTAAGGGCCTGTTTACACCAGGTCACTTCATGCGTTTTCTCTGATCGGATAGCTATCTGAGTTGTTAAAACGGTTCCGTTTACACTTGGCCACATAACACGTTTTAGCTAAATGGATATGAATCCGATCTTTGTTCTATTTGGGTTTGCGAATGCAGTCGAAAAGAAAACGAAAATACTTGCTACAACGCTTACACAAGAAAATGCAGTGTTTTCGCTGTCGGCAGTACTAAACTTTGAAACCCAGCGAGATACCTGTATGAAAGCTCAGTCAACGCTGGTGGGAAAATATAGTGCTGGCTTCTTTTACAGAACAAGACTGGCTAGGCCCAGCTGGACCTTCAATTATCTTTGTGTCAGCCTGCAAAGTAATTTATGAGGAGGCACACTCATCTCTGTCAGGCTATTCCGGTCCGTACTTCCGTTTGGGAGGAGAAAAGCACTGATGTATGTTGTTTCTACAACCAGATGCATTTAGACTTGTCCAGTTTTGTCTGGAATGCGTCCCAGACCATCTCCTGATGTGGTTTGAGTGATCGGAATTATATCCATCTCGAATAATTTTGGTAAGGCATTTACACCCTAGTCTTTTCACAGTCGGATAGCTGTCTGACCAGAGAACGCATGAAGTGACCAGGTGTAAAGCGGCCCTAAGACAGTAATCCAAACATTTCACAGGAAAATATAAGCTCGGAAAAAACATCAGAAGTCGCTACAGCATTCTGGGAAACAGCCACAAATGACAAAAATCAGGTTTTGACTTCAAACTGTATTTTTTTGTCAGTAGTATAATTTCACCAAAACTATGGGGAACTGATTTTATATAGGCTGCTTTCTAACCTTGCCTTGCCTGCAAATCATGTTTGGTAAGGAATCACCGATAACAAACATTAGTAAATGCAATCAGTCTGCCAAAAGATGTGTAAAACCTTGTTCAAGATTTTGAATAGTTACATGTGGCGGCTGTGGCTCAGATGGTAGAGCGGGTTGTCCACTAATCGTAGGGTTGGCGTATCGATTCCCGGCCCGCATGACTTCACATACCAAAGTATCCTTGGGCAAGACACTGAAGCCCAAGTTGCTCCCAATGGCAAGTTACCACCTTGCATGGCAGCTCTGCTACCATTGGTGTGTGAGTGTGTGTGTGAATGGGTGAATGAGACAGTGTAAAGCGCTTTGGATAAAAGCGCTATATAAGTGCGCCATTTACCATTTACATGCCACAGCAAAATAGGCATGAGTCTAATAAATTCAGTTTGTAATCAGATAACAGCTGCCACAATATCCGCAATTCACCTGAGCCAACAACCTCCAGAAGACATTAATGACAAGAAATGTAATCAACAGAAAAGAGTTGACTGAATAAATCAGTGATTACTTTTTCCCCCGATGCTGCATGAAGAAAGCGATGTGAAGAGGCTTGTTTAAATGCCACAAGTGACTTTTACCTTTGATGATGAGACAGAGACCGGATGATGCTGATAATCAAATAGATCATTTCCCATTATAAACTTGAATTCTTTAACATTTGGGATTAACTTCTTTTTTTTTCCTCTCCATACATGGGTTAGGTTATAAAGGTAGGCCTTTCTGTGAACTAGTAATGTAGTTTTTAAAATGAGACCTTTTCATTTGAGGGGGTAGCCAGGTTTGAAAATGCTAAAACGTTACTTGTGGTTGAGATGCATAAAAAACAAAAACATATTTAAGTTCAGGAAGCCTGTAGTTTTCAGAACTATATAGTACAAAATGAATTTCTTGTTGAGGGTAAACAAGTAGCTGCATTTGTGCCTTTTCTGCTGTCTGGTGACATTCTTTAAAATTCCTACATCAAACCTTTATTTAAAAAAACAATTACATCATGAAAGAAAACATGTTTAGAACACTAACATTTGATAAAGAACAGCTGATGCCTATCTCTCACAGGATGTTTTCATTTTTGGTTTTGTTCTGTTTGTTCTCTTTGTTCTTTCTGATTGTGGTACATTGTAGAATTCTCTCATTTAGATCTTTGGAAAAGATAAACTAAACAAAGCTTGTTTTATTGAAGCCTCGTGCATAGAAATGTTCTCCCTTCAGCTACCCCTTTTCCAGCTCCCAGTAAAATCTACCTTCAACTAATCATGCCTGGGGGGCAAAAGTCATGTATAGTCAACAGGAAGTAACTATTCCCGAAGCAACCCATAGCAGCTGCAAGGCCTGAACCTGTAAGGATTTTAAAAATGTATTCAAAATGTGTAATA
This sequence comes from Ictalurus furcatus, assembly GCF_023375685.1. Lineage (NCBI taxonomy): Eukaryota > Metazoa > Chordata > Actinopteri > Siluriformes > Ictaluridae > Ictalurus > Ictalurus furcatus. The sequence continues at coordinate 23,434,537 of NC_071258.1, forward strand.
TTCTAGATATTTATAATGTTATTAGTTCATTTTATAAACTATTTTTAAAAAACCCTATTGATTGGGGCATTTGGGTGTCAATTTCCATGAGAATTGTCTTTATTGAACATTAAATTGTTAATATAGTTAGCTCCAGAATTATTGGCACTCTTTGTAAATAAATAGGTTAATAGGTTTAACAAAGGTTGTGGAACAAAATGTTTTTTTTTTTTTTAGTAGTTTGCTTAGTCGTACACTGAATATATACTGGTGCTTGAAAATTTGTGAACCCGTTTGGAACTTACCTTTTCCATGTGACTGATCTGTTTTTTGTAAATTTAAATTGTGAAAATTACTACAAAATGTACATTTTTGTGTGTTGATATATGATGTGTTGACAGTGTATCAACTTTTTTAATAGGCACTGTTTCAAATGTGTCAGAAAAATGAACAATTTCCACGAGGTGTACCTATTTTTTCGAGTGACTATATATATATATACAGTGAGGGAAAAAAGTATTTGATCCCCTGCTGATTTTGTACGTTTGCCCACTGACAAAGAAATGATCAGTCTATAATTTTAATGGTAGTTGTATTTGAACAGTGAGAGACAGAATAACAACAAAAAAATCCAGAAAAATGCATGTCAAAAATTTTATAAATTAATTTGCATTTTAATGAGGGTAAAAAGTATTTGACCCCCTCTCAATCAGAAAGATTTCTGGCTCCCAGGTGTCTTTTATACAGGTAACGAGCTGAGATTAGGAGCACACTCTTAAAGGGAGTGCTCCTAATATCAGTTTGTTACCTGTATAAAAGACACCTGTCCACAGAAGCAATCAATCAGTCATATTCCAAACTCTCCACCATGGCCAAGACCAAAGAGCTCTCCAAGGATGTCAGGGACAAGATTGTAGACCTACACAAGTCTGGAATGGGCTACAAGACCATTGCCAAGCAGCTTGGTGAGAAGGGGACAACAGTTGGTGCGATTATTCGCAAATGGAAGAAGCACAAAAGAACTGTCAATCTCCCTCGGCCTGGGGCTCCATGCAAGATCTCACCTCGTGGAGTTGCATTGATCATGAGAACAGTGAGGAATCAGCCCAGAACTACACGGGAGGATCTTGTCAATGATATCAAGGCAGCTGGGACCATAGTCACCAAGAAAACAATTGGTAACACACTATGCCGTGAAGGACTGAAATCCTGCAGCGCGCGCAAGGTCCGCTGCTCAAGAAAACACATATACATCCCCGTCTGAAGTTTGCCAATGAACATCTGAATGATTCTGAGGACAACTGGGTGAAAGCGTTGAGGTCAGATGAGACCAAAATGGAGCTCTTTGGCATCAACTCAACTCGCCGTGTTTGGAGGAGGAGGAATGCTGCCTATGACCCCTGGAACACCATCCCCACCGTCAAACATGGAGGTGGAAACATTATGCTTTGGGGTTTTTTTTCTGCTAAGGGGACAGGACAACTTGACCGCATCAAAGGGACGATGGACAGGGCCATGTACCGTCAAATCTTGGGTGAAAACCTCCTTCCCTCAGACAGGGCATTGAAAATGGGTCGTGGATGGATATTCCAGCATGACAATGACCCAAAACACATGGCCAAGGCAACAAAGGAGTGGCTCAAGAAGAAGCACATTAAGGTCCTGGAGTGACCTAGGCAGTCTCCAGACCTTAATCCCATAGAAAATCTGTGGAGAGAGCTGAAGGTTCGAGTTGCCAAACGTCAGCCTCGAAACCTTAATGATTTGGAGAAGATCTGCAAAGAGGAGTGGGACAAAATCCCTCCTGAGATGTGTGCAAACCTGGTGGCCAACTACAAGAAACGTCTGACCTCTGTGATTGCCAACAAGGGTTTTTAAACCAAGTACTAAGTCATGTTTTGCAGAGGGGTCAAATACTTATTTCCCTCATTAAAATGCAAATCAATTTATAACATTTTTGATGTGCGTTTTTCTGGATTTTTTTGTTGTTATTCTGTCTCTCACTGTTCAAATAAATCTACCATTAAAGTTATAGACTGATCATTTCTTTGTCAGTGGGTAAACATACAAAATCAGCAGGGGATCAAATACTTTTTTCCCTCACTGTATGTGTGTATATATATATATATATATATATATATATATATATATATATATATATATATATATATATATATATATATATATATATATATATAATTTTATATAAAATATATATTACTGTGCAAAAGTTTTAGGTACATGCAAAGAAATGCTGTAGAGCAAAGATTCCTTCAAAATAATGAAATTAAGTGTTTTTACAGTTTAAAAAATACCATAAAGAGTAGTCAACTGTAGTACATGAAACAGTCAATATTTGGTATGACTTTTTTTTTTTTTTTTAAATAGTGGTCTCCGGTAGAATTAGTGCAGTTTTATAAGGAAATGAGCTGTAAGTTTTATTGAGCATGTTGTAGAACCAGCCACAGTTCTTCTGGAGACTTTGACTGTCACACTTGCTTCTTATTTTCAATCCAGCAGCCAACATTATGTTTTTTTTATCTGAAAAGTGTCTCTTATGTAATATGCTTTCTTTAATGACTTACGAAACATTTTTCTGTAACATTTAATTTTGTGCTGGAAAACGAATATTTGGGAATCTAAAATGTTTTTTGTACTGACTCAATGTAGAAGTCATAAAATAATAAATCTATAACAAAGTTTGGACTAAAAAAAGTAGGGTGCCTAAGACCTTTGCACAGTACTATGTATATATGTATGTGTGTGTGTATGTATGTATTTTTTTTCTTTTTCTTGTGTGTTTCGTCTAGGTTATGGCCACACCACTCCACTGTCTGATGTGGGGAAAGCGTTCTCCATTGTGTATGCCTTATTCGGTGTCCCCTTCACTATGCTTGTGCTGACGGCATGTGTGCAGCGCCTCATGGTGCCGTTGAACTTACGGCTGGTGGCGTTATGGCGTCGGCGGTTCGGCTGGCATCCTCACACTGCCAGCACCATACACTTTGTCCTCCTGCTCCTTCTGGTTGTTCTGGTGTTCTTTTTGGTGCCAGCTACTGTTTTCAGCACCATTGAGGACTCATGGACCTTTCTGGAGGCTTTTTATTTCTGCTTCATCTCCCTTTGCACCATTGGGTTAGGCGACTTTGTCCCAGGCGAGCAGCCCAATCAGAAACTCCGACCACTCTACAAGATCTCTGTTATGGGTAAGTGAATTATTGCAATGATAGTATGGCATACTGCCATAGTGAGTGTGCTTTGGTCTCCTCTATATATGGTTTCATCATATGGAGTTCTTATTACTGCATCTCAGGGGCAGAGCTAAGGGGTGGTTTGGGCTGGCCGTGGTCACCCTGAAATATCATTGGCCACCCAGCACATTTTTGTTTAATTAGCCCACTTTATACATTTGTTTTTTTATTATTATTATATTCCAACATTCTAAACAAAAAGATATGCCAAAGTTTATCTGATTTTGCTGAGCTTCACCTCAAAAATGTAAAAGCTCCTAACCCTAAATGATTAATAAGGACATGAAAGCTAATTTTGAACCATTTTATTCAAACCAATGCAATATGTATTCTGCTTCTGCAAATTTCATTGTCGTGCTTTAATAATCGGTGTTGTTTTTAAAACTGGTCTGGGGAAGTAGCAGTGGACTACCCACAAGCCACATACAGTGTGCAGTCTGATGATCACTATGCGATCTGACACACCCACACAGTTCTGACCAGGTAGTAAAGAGAGTTTCTGTAGCTATTAGTTATAATTCAGTTGTACAGCGGGATATACAGTGTTCTCCAGAATTATTCGCACCCATCATAAAAATAATTGTTTCTACAATCAAACAATAAGAGAATCTACTCATCTTTATCCTTTGCAATGACTGTATATAAGGGTGGACGTCATATCAGGGATGAAAATGTGAAGCCAAAATGTTGAAGTGAATGAGGAGCCAAACTTGCATTTGAGTTGCATCTCTACAAATTATTTTCAGGAACGGTGTTCTGTCATTTTAAAAGCTCCTGCAATATTTTTCTGTACCATAAATGCACATTATACAAGTTATTTGATAAACAAAAGGGCAGTTTTACAGTTTTTTGTTTTGTATATGCCATTGTTAAATGACCACTCTTTAGTACCAAAAAGAATCTTCTAACATTTGAAACAGTTTTGCCAGGGGGTTTAAAATCAGGCAATGTCTATTGTATGCTGTTACATTAGCTAACTGGTTTTATATAGGTTTTTCCTATAGGTAGTCTGTTCTGGATGCAATGAAAGTTTGCTACTTTATCAGCACATAGAGCCAACTGTTGTCTGTGAGCAAACCCCAAAACTTTCATTTACAGTTTCAACTGGAGATTAACCTGGTCACCTGGTTAATTTTACTCCTCAATAATGGTGCATTAACACATTACCAGTCAGTGTGGATTTGTGATGACTGTATTCATTAATAAGCCACTGATACTCATGAGACCTATGCTTAAGTGTTAAGGATCTAATTGTTTATTCTGAGAATAAAGCACCTTTGTTGTACAGTGGGTAAAACTGGCAAACTGTCCAGCACAGCAAAAAGAGGAGGCCATGCTGAAGGATCTTGGGATCTTGACCCATTAAGGCTTATACTGGATTTTTTTTTAATGACCTTTACTGCAGCTGTTCTTAGACTTCACTAAGCCCCTAAATCTAACTCATTTTCTTCTTGTATTTGCCTTTGGCCCAAAATAAGGTTACTTTCTAATGAATTTCTTTTATATTTTCAATGAATAAAAGTAAACCTGCTTTGGAGCAGGGACTGAAAAAGATTCAGACCTTACATTGCACTACATTGTCTCACACTTCACTGCTGAGAAATTAGTGAGTGTGTGAGAGAGAGAGGGAGACAGACAGAGAGACAGACACAGACAGACGTGGTTTTGTTTCTCTTTTTCACCATCTATGTGAAAAATGATGCTATGTCTTGAAGTAGCCACGCCATAATTGCATTTCTCGAAGACTTTGTGGGGGGAAAAAAAAATGTCAGCAAAAATGTGTACAGTAATACACATGCTATTTTTATTTATTTATTTTTTTTTTTAAAAATACAGAGTCCTGTAAGGTTATAGATTTGCATATGCTCTTGAGCTTCCTGGACACACATTGCCTCAAGGCCATTTATTTACATTTTATAAACATTTTTTATGGCCTAATGCTATATTTTGTGAATAATTGGTACAAATATAGCTTTTATCATTACGTAAGTGCACCATTTACATTGATATCTGTGATACTAGAAAAGTACACAGTGGGAGAATATCCAGGTTATTTTGTCATATTCCTCAGCCCTAATACAACTGTAACATTATCAAATGTTGAATATTATGTGGGAATATTTTGGACTCAGCTAATTGGATTAACTTATGTATAAGTTAATGGAATGTACTGTATGTATATGCTAATGTGTGTGTATATGTTAACGTCAGCATTCCAGTTTATCCCAAAGGTGTTCGGTGGGGTTGAGATCAGGGCTCTGTGTTCTTCCACACTAACTTTGGTAATGCCCCTGTGCACAAACTGAGGTCCATAAAGACATGCTTTATCATGCTGGAACATGTCAGCGAATGGAAATTGTAATGCGTCAGCATAGAGAGACATCCTGTACAGTTTGGAGCTTCAAATTTAATTGCAACAGTTTGGGGGAAGAGCCACATATGGGTGTAATGGTCAGGTGTCCACAAACCGTTGGCTGCATAATGTATAAATAAGTGACATGTTCTTGATTTATTCATGTTCCTTTGTATGACCTTTCACTTTGATTCCCATGAGTTGGGGGTTGACTGGGGGTTTAATAAACACATTATAATCACTCTAATCACAGAAACGCACATTGTGCAGATAAAATTTGAGACTTTTTTTTTTGGTCAGGATTTGTTTTGGAGGACTTTTGATGAAAGACTGTTTGTTTTTTCTCACTCTCTCATTCACACACACAGATGAATATTAAAGTCAACCAAATTAAAGATCTTTGTTGTTGAGCATGGAACTGTGTTAAAGTAGGCATAGTAAAATGTAATTTGGAACACAGCTGGTCAGATGTTCAGCGATGGATAAACAGTATATTGTATTGGAACCTAATGAAAGAAAATGAAGTTTTCTTTCTTCTTTTGGGTTTCTTGTATTTGATTAATGTCACAGGCTGAGGCTTTCTCGCTGATGTGTGACATTCTGGGGATTTTAGGCAAGGAGATGTTCATGTGACATCGGCGAGGCCACAAACTCATGTGACCTTTAAACCTATTTGAACTGTGGTGTTAATTTAACAGTATACCTTCTCGGGTGTGTGCAATGTCTTGTGTGTGGGAGTGTGTGAGGTTATTTTGGTGGTGTGCAGTTCCTCTTGCTCTGCTTTTTATTCTCATTAGCTGCTTCCTAATTTTATGCAACATTGAACTAGTGTGAAAACATGTAGGTGTATGTACAGTATTTGTCCGTTTGTGTGTAGCTGCATATTAGCTGCAATGTACAGTGAGGGGAAAAAGTATTTGATCCCCTGCTGATTTTGTACGTTTGCCCACTGACAAAGAAATGATCATTCTATAATTTTAATGGTAGATTTATTTGAACAATGAGAGACAGAATAACAACAAAAAAATCCAGAAAAACGCATGTCAAAAATGTTATAAATTGATTTGCATTTTAATGAGGGAAATATGTATTTGACCCCTCTGCAAAACATGACTTAGTACTTGGTGGCAAAACCCTTGTTGGCAATCACAGAGGTCAGACGTTTCTTGTAGTTGGCCATCAGGTTTGCACACATCTCAGGAGGGATTTTGTCCCACTCCTCTGTGCAGATCTTCTCCAAGTCATTAAGGTTTCGAGGCTGATGTTTGGCAACTCGAACCTTCAGCTCCCTCCACAGATTTTCTATGGGATTAAGGGCTGGAGACTGGCTAGGCCACTCCAGGACCTTAATGTGCTTCTTCGTGAGCTACTCCTTTGTTGCCTTGGCCGTGTGTTTTGGGTCATTGTCATGCTGGAATACCCATCCACAACCCATTTTCAATGCCCTGGCTGAGGGAAGGAGGTTCTCACCCAAGATTTGACGGTACATGGCCCCGTCCATCGTCCCTTTGATGCGGTGAAGTTGTCCTGTTCCCTTAGCAGAAAAACACCCCCAAAGCATAATGTTTCCACCTCCATGTTTGACGGTGGGGATGGTGTTCTTGGGGTCATAGGCAGCATTCCTCCTCCTCCAAACATGGCGAGTTGACTTGATGCCAAAGAGCTCCATTTTGGTCTCATCTGACCACAACACTTTCACCCAGTTGTCCTCTGAATCATTCAGATGTTCACTGGCAAACTTCAGACGGGCATGTATATGTGCTTTCTTGAGCAGGGGGACCTTGCGGGCGCTGCAGGATTTCAGTCCTTCACGGCGTAGTGTGTTACCAATTGTTTTCTTGGTGACTGTGGTCCCAGCTGCGTTGAGATCATTGACAAGATCCTCCCGTGTAGTTCTGGGCTGATTCCTCACTGTTCTCATGATCATTGCAGCTCCACGAGGTGAGATCTTGCATGGAGCCCCAGGCCGAGGGAGATTGACAGTTCTTTTGTGTTTCTTCCATTTGCGAATAATCGCACCAACTGTTGTCACCTTCTCACCAAGCTGCTTGGCAATGGTCTTGTAGCCCATTCCAGACTTGTGTAGGTCTACAATCTTGTCCCTGACATCCTTGGAGAGCTCTTTGGTCTTGGCCATGGTGGAGAGTTTGGAATCTGATTGATTGATTGCTTCTGTGGACAGCTGTCTTTTACACAGGTAACAAGCTGAGATTAGGAGCACTCCCTTTAAGAGTGTGCTCCTAATCTCAGTTTGTTACCTGTATAAAAGACACCTGGGAGCCAGAAATCTTTCTGATTTTCTTTCAGAGGGGGTCAAATACTTATTTCCCTCATTAAAATGCAAATCAATTTATAACATTTTTGACATGCGTTTTTCTGGATTTTCTTGTTGTTATTCTGTCTCTCACTGTTCAAATAAATCTACCGTTGAAATTATAGACTGATCATTTCTTTGTCAGTGGGCAAACGTACAAAATCAGCAGGGGATCAAATACTTTTTTCCCTCACTGTAGCTGCATATAACACAAAATGTGATTACAACTAACAAGATACCATGTAATGGTTAGAGTTGATTGTACAGTAACATAACTGCTACTTGTATATTTCCAAAGTGAGCTTGTAATACTAATGCTTGTAACCAGGTCTTAATTTATATAAATACAAATATTTAAATTTTTTATGCATAAATGCAAACACTTATTCACATCAGGGCCTCACTGATATTTTAACATTACTTAAGGAGTATTAACAGATAACTGATAATATTTGTCAAGTTTAAATGATCAGTAATTAAAACTGTAGTTCTAGTTATATGCTTTCTGTAATACGAGTGTTAATTTCTCAAACTCAGACAGCATAAAGTGCTGGCAGTGAAATGTCGACAACAAATCATCCAGCATACAGTCTTGCAGTTTGTTTTGAGCGGTTTTAGACATACGCGTTGTTCATCTGCATTTGATACAGCAGGTATGCTTCCTGAAACCACTGAGGCGCTCACTGAACAACTGGTATCATTAACCAGGGTTGCCAGCTTTCAGCAAAATGTCCTGACCAACTACATCTCAAAAACCAACCAAAAGGCCACTGGAGAAGGGAGACACATTTTTCATCAATTTTCTCAGCCTTTGCATAGGAAACAAGGTCAATGTGGTGCACATGCATTTCTGATGTACAGACATTATTCACTCCATAATCCCCATTTCTCTCTCCCAAACATATATATCGTCAAATAGAAATCGTTCTTTACATTAGAGACTCTTTTAGCACGTACAGTTTGCCTTCATTTGCAGAAATATATGTAATTCCAATGACTTTCTATAAAACATTTATGGCATTTGGCAGACACCCTTATCCAGAGCAACTTACGTCTATCTCATTTATACAACTGAGCAATTGAGGGTTAAGGGCCTTGTCCAAGGGCCCAACAGTGGTAGCTTGGCAGTGATCAGTAACCCAGAGTCTTTGACCACTGAGCCACCACTGCCCCAAAACAAGATCCTAGGGCCACCAATATATTAAATTTGGCAAAACTGAGACCCTGGAAGCCCTGTCATTGACTGCTCTGTCTTCTGCTTCTGTCTTTTTTTTTTTTTTTTTTGCATTTAAAACTGCATTTTATTTATGTATTTAATTATATAGATAAACAATTATGTATTAACAGTTTATTGAAATATCTATCTATATATATCTATATCTATATATAAAATATAATTTTAATTTTCACTGCTCCTCGTGGTTCCAGTGAGGCCCTGCCCCCTTTACGTCATCACGCTGCGCCAGAAAGAAGCACTCTTGGCGCCAAAGACTGGAAAGCGTATCATTACGCGCTTTTGCTGCACAGCCATGCACCGGGGCGTATCCGTGCAGTTTCGGAGAATAAAAGCAGAACCTGCACTTACAACTAATAGCAATTTTCAATGGTCGTATTTCAAATGGTGCAGTTTTCCCTATATAGGTGTGCACTTCACAGGGAATGAAATAATGGCTTCCAAGCCACATGTTGATCAATATATATTCAGCGAGAAGGCATTTGTGATGCAACCAGAACACAACAACCCGTCTTCTGCTTCTCCTCTGAACATGGGGCAGCATGATTCATAGCAATAGGCTTCTGTTAGTGCTTGTTGCAGTTTCCATTTTTTGATCACTAGGTGCAATAATAATTCTATGAAGCTAAATGGGGTAGTGAGCACATTTTACAGATAGACCCTTGGTCTTCATGACAGCAGGACTGATCTAATCTATCATATTAGCTGTGACACTTTCCAAAGTCAGCGATATTTATTGTGCAAGCATACTGTTGGACATGTCGATATAATATTAACACAGGTGTAACCTGTTTAACATATTTAGTGTGAGCTCTCAAAAATTAAATACTAGTGCTAATTTAGATTGGTAAAAGAAAGGGGAGTGAATGCCTATCAGTTAGGCAGTTTCTAGACTTTAAAAATAATTCAGATAACATCTTAATATTTTATTTAACTTTATTTCTGTCGAGACTCCCTTCAAACTGAGGACGAAAAAAAATTCTGATATGCTTAAATTTGATGTTGGAAGAGGCAAGCGTGAACCCTTTTAGAAAGTTTTATATTTCTGTATAAATATGACTTAGAACATCATCAGATTTTCACACAAGTCCTAAAAGTAGACAAAGAGAACCCAATTAAACAAACGACAAAAATATTATACTTGGTCATTTATTTATTAAGGAAAATTATCCAGTATTACAGTGGGCGGCTGTGACTCAGGTGGTATAGCGGGTTGTCCACTAGGGTAGGGTTGGCGGTTTGATTCCCGACCCACGTGACTCCACATGCCGAAGTGTCCTTGGGCAAGACACGGAACCCCACTTGTCCCAGATGGCAAGTTAGCACCTTACATGACAGCTCTGCTACCATTGGTGTGTAAGTGTGTGTGTGTGAATGGGTGAATGAGACACAGTGTAAAGCGCTTTGGATAAAAGCGATATATAAGTGCAGGCCATTTACAAATCTGTGAGTGGCAAAAGTATGTGAACCTCTAGGATTAGTAGTTAATCTGAAGGTGAAATTAGTCAGGTGTTTTCAATCAATGGGATGACAATCAGGTGTGAGTGAGCGCTGTGTTTTATTTAAAGAACAGGGATCTATCGGAGTCTGATCTTCACAACATGTTTGTGGAAGTGTATCATGGCATGAACAAAGCCATGGACCTCAGAAAGAGAGTTGTTGATGCTTATCAAGCATCATCAGAAATCTGGAGTCTACAAAAATTAATTCCTGCACATACTTTTGGCCAAAAAGAACACATCTAATGCCATTTCATATCTAGAGAGAGTCTGTTTTTCATGCAGCCCCCCCCAAAAATAAAAACTGACCATTTAGAGTGTGCAACTGAATGAATTGTTCCAGTTTAATTTATTCATTTCTTTTCTTTCAGTCTACCTGTTTGTAGGTTTGATGGCGATGTACTTTGTCCTCCGTTCTTTCCATAAACTGGCTGATGTTCAGGGATGGACAGCATTTTTCCATTTGCCCAGCTGTGAAGACGAAGTTGAAGAAGAGAGGGAAAACACTCCTGAAGAACCTAATGAGTGTGAGACAGACACAAAGCCACTGGACCCAAGCACTCGTGTCTCGTACAATTCCATTAGCAGATAGACACCTCCAGGCTGTCACTCTGTTCACTGAGCAGTAGAGGATGAGGGAAGTGTAGTGGGTCTGAGTTGTAATTTTGCAGACCAGTGCAATGTTAATGTTTCTTCATGGTTTGTTGTTTTGCATTCAGAGCAGTACTGATAAAGTTGAGAGGAACAACAAAGGACTGTTTCATATGGTAAGGATTTTCTTTACTAGATTTTTATGTTAACTGGACTTGAGGGTTTTTTCTTCTACTAACCGAAACCAGCAATAAATTGTTTAGAAGTTTGTTTTTCTGCGGACCAAATTGGATCGGTACATTTTGGGTACGTACTGATGTTTTTTTGAAGCTAAACCAAATTGATATATCAGGGAGTTAGAGTGGATTTCTGCTTCCACATGTTATTTTTGTGTTACAAATGTGGAGAATTTTATAACTTTTCAGTCTTTCTTCTTTTTACAACGTTTCAGGAGTGTCTGGCTCCCAGAGTTTTTCTAAATGACCTTATGAACTATGGGAAAAACTCAAATGAAATTATTTTAGTTTTACTGCTTATTGGCTGTCTGGACCACTTGCACCTTACTCTAAGATTATAAATTTGGCATCTTTCAGTATTAATCAGAGGAATTTGTCACTTTCTTTCCCATTCAGTCATTGGCTCTTGGGTGCATTCTGGGTAAACATACTATTTAAAGGTATTAGATGTGATGATGTACATTTAACACAGTGCAATATCAGTCAAGGAGTTGTGCTTAAATGTTTGTCTTTTTTTTTTTCTTGCCACTTTTCCACTGGGGTTTTTGATCTGAGGCCTACTGTTTCTGCAGGGCCTCTGTGCAAACTATGCAACAGGAAAAAAAATAAATAAAATAAAATAAAAAATTAGAAATTATTTTGTTTTGCATCACTACGTGTTTGGACCACTTGTGCCTTATTCTAGGTGATAATCTGTGAAACTTGATTTGTTATTTATATATAGGTGATAAGGTTTGCTTCTTATCAACTAGTAAAACCTGTTCATAGGAGTATTTGATGTTTTTTCTATTCAGACTATGTCACAGAGGTGCAGTATAGAAATTGGTTACATGATCCATCAATATTGTTATTGTAGATGCTATGACAATACTGTCACCAATATTCAGTTTAGAGGAGGGTGCCTTTTTGTGTACTTAAGATCTGACCCATTAAAAACTAATCTTTACATTTTAGGATATTTCCGTATCTGAGAAGACTTGTCTAAACTTATATTATGTAAAACTTATATTCTTGTAATATTGTAATAATAAACCATAATTAGAACATAATTTTCATGAACATAACTAGTGCAATATGGGTCTAAATATTTTTTAAAATACCATTTGTGATAAAACTATACCACATCATGATCGATGGCTAATAATGGCTTACAATATTGTATAAGACAAAAAATTGTCTGGTAAACAGAATAACTGGATTGCCTTGTCCAAGAAGGACACATGATGCTTCTTTAAATCCTTTAATTCATTGTCAGTGCCCAATAATGCAGCCTTCTGCTCAAATGATCACATTGATGACATTTTGAAGTGTCTGTTAACATTGTTGTTGTTATTTATTATTATTATTGTTATTATTATTGGTATTCACTTGATCACATATAATGTTTGATGTGCAATATCAGTGACTCATACACATGTGAAATATGACAGTTACACATTAATGATATTTACCTGTATGACTGTTTTAGGACTAATCTGACTTTAAATGTTGATTGTTTTTAATGTAACTATGTGATTGGGAAAAAAGGGCTAAAGAACAAGAGGGGAAGGAAAATAAACACATAAAACAGTACTTTGTTGCGTAAAAAAAAACTTCTTTGTGTCTAAATCTTTCAATCATGTCAAAACTTTTCAAACAGGGTTCAAATAATTCACAAAAAAATTCTCTGCTCTCATGGATATCAAACAGGTTTATATATATATATATATATATATATATATATATATATATATATATATATATATATATATATATATAAAAACAACATCTTTTGTTAAATATAGGTGTGCAACAATTACTGGCACCCCTATGAATTCATATGAGAAAAATATGTTTGACGTATATTCCCATTGATATTTTCTTTCTTTTAGTACACCTGGGTGACTAGGAACGGGAAATTGTTCAACCATGACTTCCTGTATCTCAAGGGTATAAATATGAGGTAGCACATAGGCCAAACTCCCTTAGTCACTCATAACAATGGGTAAGACCAAGGAATATAGCTGTTATGTGCAGCAAATATCTGATATTTGATAGAGGCCATGATGCCATGTATCCTAACAGAATGTGCAAGTCCTCTGGTAGAAAAACAGCCCGAAAACATTAAAGATCCACCACCACATTTAACCGTGGGCATGAGGTTATATATAAAGATTTTTTCACAGCCTTCTTTGCTCATATTTACCAAGAATGTCAAGATTAGTGGAGGGCATTGTATCTAGCATAGTTGATATCATCATATTCCAGTGGTTCCCAGTATGAGGTTGCAGCGAGCCAAAGCAGGGAGCTGGAATGAGAGCAAGTGTGTGAGAAATAAAGTACACTGTAGTGGAGCAAAGCAAATTGTAAAAAAGAAAAAAAAGGGAACAAAATGTAGAAGTAATGAAATGTTATTTGTAGAGAGACAATAAATGCTTGTTTGTTCTACTATACAACCAATACAATTAATTTTATACAAAACAGGTGAGAATGGGAATGTGGTAGTGGGCATTTGGGGTGATGTGCTTTGAGGGGACCTGAAATTTTTTTCAATTAGCAAAGGGAGACTTGACTGAAAAAGTTTGGGAACTAGTGTCATATGCAAAGAATCAAGGTATAACGGCACGGATGCTTGAAAGACTCCAATGTGCCTTACTTGTTCCTGAATCAGATTATTCAGAGAAAGTCCTAAACCACAGATACACTTACTTGGAAACGTATCTGTTTAAGCAGTGTACATATGAGCAGGCGAGAGAGCTGGACAGACTAAAAGGACTAAAGCGATGCTGCATCACTCTCTTTAGGTAGACATGAATTTCAAAACAAAGTGAAAACATAACTTGTTGAAACAAGACAAAACCAAAAAAGTCAACTCAGAATTTAATCATAAAAATACATATTTTGGACCACAGATTATACAAGTCATTCGTAGTGGATTTTTCCTTAATTTTTACAGTAATGAATGAACAGTGTTGCATTAACCCAAACTTGTAACAGTTGTGATTTTTGTCCACCTGGATTTGTGTAAAAGAAAAAACAAAAAAAACAATAATTCACAAGTGCAATGTAATAATACTAGATGATGAAAGTTTTTATAAATAGGTGGGAAAAAACTAAACACATTTCAGGCATACAGTTTGCACAGTGCTAAATAGGAGACTATACTGTTCCATTACCCATTAGCTACATTAGCCTCAAAGCTTCATGGCAAAACTAAAGAAGCAAACTTCAAACACCAAAACATGGTTACGCTTCATTTTTGGCCGACACATCACTTTAAAACAGAATGATTAATGAAGCGAATCAGTCACATGAGGTATTTACAAACATTATATTTTTCAAAACATATAAAAAGGTGTTACAGTCTAACCAATGTTATATGGCTTTCATTACAGATATGTTTCATTTTAATTTGTCCTATAAACTTTGCCTGATATTAGTAAGGCATGTTCTCTGCAAGAGGCGCCTTTAACATGATTGAGGCATTACTTTCATTCATCAATCTTGATCTTGACTCGTGATTTTGAGAGGAGGAAATCAGAGAACCTATAGGAAACCCACACAGATACAGGAGAACATACAAAACTGCACAGACAGTAACATGAGCTCAGGAACTGAACCGGAGACCCTTGAGCTGCTCCAACATGCCACCCTGCGGCACTACAAGGCACCCATCTCAGTATAGATTAGACAGTGCACTGTAGAAGCCCCCCCCGCCCAAAAAAAATTTCACTCACTAGTGGATCCAGAGCGAAAACCTTGGAACACTGGTCATGAGGTGGCCTTAAACCCTGGATTAGATGCCGGTTCATTGCAAGGCATTGTGCACACACTTATTCACACATATGGGCAATTTAACAGGGCCAGCCCACCTACTGGCATGTTTTTAGGAGGTGCAAACCCACATGAACATGGGGAGAACATGCACAGAAAGTCCAAACAGGCTCGAGTCGATACAGACAGCCTGGAGCTGTGATGTGGCAATGCTGCCCACTGTGCCACCATGCCACCCTTTTAATCTTTAAAATTTCTAATGAGGATAAGTATTACCTTTTTTATATTCAGCATTTCTATAGTTTTAAAAACAGACAGAGGTTTGTATCTAATCAATCATCTCAAAGAGAAAGACAAAGAGCTGGATGGGATATACATATAGGTAGAAACACTGGCTCCCTATACATACCTGGGGAAATAAAAACTGAAAGAGAAGTAAAATATAGAAACCTTAAGGCTGGGGAAAGGTTCTGTGTAGAACTCTCAACTATACAAAGACCAATTTATTCATTTACATTAATTACAGTTCAAATATTAAATATACTTTAAATAATGCACTTATATAGGTAGTAACTGGTCATAAGACAGTGGATAGAGCAGTGGTTCTCAAACTGGGGGCACAAAGAATTTTTTTAAATTTGACCTATATGTAAGTCAGGATTGTCAACCTTTGAACTATGATGTACATAAAAATTAGAGCTATTAATAAATTAAATCAGTTATACACAGAACACTAAGACACACACCAAACAGAGACATCCATTCATATACTAGTGTACAGTACTGTTAACCACACGCTGATAAAAACCTATTTAAAGACTATTTAAAATGGACACGTTTTTAGATAGAGGACGTAGTCTCTTTGTTGAGAAAGCTGATACAGAAGAGCCTAGCGTGAAAAAAAACCACATTTGACGACTCTAGGGGGCCACAAAGGAATGCACCCTACACAAGGGGGACTTCATGTTGAAAAAGTTTGAGAACCCTATGTAGTACACATACCAAGACTTGACTCTCTACTTGACAGAGTGAACTACATAAACAAGGAGTGCATTACAGAGTTTAGTAGCTATTATTCATACCCTATGTAGTGTACTTATATATAAATTGCACATGTGAATTGCAAATAGTTCCCCAATTGACATATGGCACACTAAATACTGCAAATGAGCCTCATTTCATTATACATGTAAAACAATGAGGCCAAAATTCACATCACGTGTAACATATTGTGTATTGGACTTATCGAGAGCAATGTCTTCCTATTGGACACTAAACAGGATGTAGTAATAGGCATTCATACTCTATGTGATATAAATATAAGGAGTAGGGAGCTGAATGCCAAATCGCTCCTTACCCAAGATGTGGAAGGCATTTATTTATTTTTATACATTATGATTTGTACTCATAGAGCCACTCCTTCAAATGTGTGATATAAATAGACAGACAGTTTAATGCCAAATCCTTACTGGAACTGCAGTGCACTACATGGAGTGTAAAAACCCTATTTCATTCCCTAAGCAGGGCACACATGGTAAATATTTCACAAATTCATCAGCAGATAGATCAAAAGTATGATCGGTCATCTCCACTTCACATATAGAAGTATCCAAGTCCAGTAACAAATCATCTAGAACACTGTCCTGCAGGTGATTAGACAAACTTTTGTTCGGACTCCTTTTGAAGGTCCTGTCCACTGTAAGGTTTTCCACAGAGGCTAACGGTGACCGCTGAGGTGCAGATGAGCCAGAGCTGCCATCAAGAGCTGTATCCAGATTCTTCAAGATGGCGGTAATGGTGGTGGATAAAGACAGATCCTCTACGACATCATCATCCATGTCTTCGAAACCAGAAGGCGTGCCAGGTTCCTGCCGGAAACATGTTGCTGGATGATGTGCTTGAATTTTTTTCATAGGGTTCTCCATTCCAGAAACAGCCTCCACATGTGTTATGGCCTGACGGAGTGTGTTAGTAATGAGAACAGAGCGCAGTAAGCTCGGCTCCACAAGGGCCTGATCGCGCTGGTACTTGTCTATAGAAATGTTCCACACAGACTTCAGCTGATTCTCCCACCCTGGGTCTCTGACATCATCGCAGAGTTTCCGCTTCAGCCCCCGTGCCACCATTATACACCTTGTGAGGATAAAACACAAAAGAATTTATTTTACCACACGTGTAAAAAAAATAAAATAAAAATAATAATAAAAAATAAGCATCTGAATTTTTTATTCTGCCAATATACAGGTTACACAGGAACTTTCTCTCTCAAGAAATCGACACAAAAACATGTGCTCAAAGGTGCAGGTTCTGCTGGAGGTGGGGGCATATCAGAACTAGAAGTTGACCAATTGATCGATTTTGTGGCAAAAATCCACACCGATAGTTTTTCCCCCATTGCTTCGGTTGCGTGAGCGGCTGAGCAGGGTTCACAGTCATTATACAGTACGGGAGATGCCTCTGGAGGCAAAATAAAAACTATGTTAAACTATTAAACTAAATTTTGTTGTGTTATTTGAAGTGTTTTTGATTCCTTTTGGAGGTCTCTATTTTTATTTGTTATTTAAAGTGTTACTTTAAACTGAACTTTGAGTTCAGTTTGGATGTATATCTTTTATTTACTTTAATATTTATTAATGGTTCATATATACATTAATATTTATATATTTATTTCATTTAAAAAAACAGTACATTGTCATAGTACAGTCAGTACTGTTTATTTTGTAATAAAGTTCAGCAGTATTTTACTTTGAGTGTTATGTTGTCACCCACTCATTAATTTCATTTCATTAAAAACTATCAGTTGATTAATCGGTTATCGGCAGGTACTGCACAACTTAGTTGTCACTAGTGGATTTTACAGATATAGTTTGACCTCCGATCAGAAAGATATTTGTGGGGCTATTTTGTGTGCCGGAATTTTCCAATGATGACAAACACTGCAGGTTGCAGGACATATTGACTGGGTTTGTAAAAAAATAAGATAAAAATAATAATTATTAAAAAAAAAAAAAAAAAAAAAAGATTATCCACAGTATTTTGCCTGAAAAATCTAAGTGGTTTATTCATTTTTTCCATTCTGGGTAAAATAATAATAATAATAATAACAATAATAATACAAAAAATAAAACAAACAAAACCTTTACCAAGCACTAGTAGTGGTGGTATGGCTACACATTTATCACAGTAGAGTTTAAAGAGTTTAAAGGTCGGCCTTTATCACAGTACATGACATCCCTCTAATTTAAAAGGACCATATTCATTCATCACTACTGTGAATAACATATGGGTTTATGAGATTTGCAAGTCATTGCATTCTGTTTTTACTTACATTTCACACAGCATCCCAACTTTTTTGGAATTGGGGTTGTAGTTAAATTGTGATTTGTAATGGATCCAGACACAATGTAAAAGATAACAACTAATGGTTACACATGTTCATGGCATACCTTTAATATCCCTACAGATCAGTCAAAACAATGAACAAGATCACTCAGATCTCACTCAGCCAGCATCTGCATCATAAATACACATACACCTTGTATCGTGTGTAGAGGTGTGGATGGACTTGCTTTTGACAGTCAGACTACAGACCACGCTACAGACCACGCTGGATCCTGGTCATGATAGACTATCACCCACAATTAGACTATAGCAGAATTTACAATATAGCAGTGGTGGACCAACACCGGTCCTTCTTAAGTCACTTTTTTCATCAGCTCTCATTTTTTGAGTACATAAATTAAACAATAAAAAAAAAAAGTTTAAAGATTCAGTTCTAAAAGCAAATGCTATTTATTAGTTTCATTTGTATAATACAACATGAAGTAGCCTAAGTAGAATATAAAAATAATAAATCTGTCTATGAAAACTATGTCTATATTTATACCCACATTTATTCATATCCTACAGCTATTTTAATAATAATACAAAATAATAAACTTTCTTTTATACAGCACCTTCAAAATGACCTCTCATGTTACTTTACATAAGAGAATATAGGCTTGTACATAAAAAAAAAAAAACAGTTAATAAAATACAATTCAATTCTTAATAACAATAATAGTAATAATAAGTAAATAACAAAAGCCATTAAGTAAAAGCAAACGTAAAAAATAAATAAGAAGTTTTAAAAGAAGATTTAAATACACTAAAAGACTCTGCATCTCTAAGACCTGATGGTCATGAGTTCCACAGTTTTGGAGCATAAGAAGGAAATGCTATATCCAGCATAATACATAAACTAGTCTGAGGGACGTTTTGGGGCGTAATGGGGCAACTGATAGTTCAGTTCCAAACACTGAATAGTGCCAGCACTTTTTAATCACAGAAATGTACTTTGTGAGGGAAATTATTAATTTTTACTTTGTAATAGTTTTGTTCTTGTTCTATTTCATTCTTATCAGAGGATAATGCCTAAGAAGGCCATGTCATGTCTCTGAGATCAGTACAGAATGTTTATCTGCTTCCAGAGACACAAACATGTTCTTCTGTTCAACGTTTGCCTAAACATCTTCCAAGATCCTAAAACAAAGCCTGTTTGAACTGCCTCAAACTGCTTCTTATCGGTACACAGAATTATGTCATGCTCTGCGTTTCTCATATATATATAGACAGAGGACGAGAGGACGAGTCTGCGAGTGTTGTCTAATTTCCACGAAAATTTGGGGTCTCCTGGCTGGGCTGCGAGAGTCTTTCAGCTTTTCTGGACAACAAGCAAACCGGAGGACGCTCGTGGAAAAGTTTTCACCCTGAAGTCTGTGTTGACTCAAAGGCGGTTTGTTCTTTGTGTGCAGAGTGAAAGACCGATGCAGCTTTAAAACTGACCAGTAGAACATCATCAAGAATTTAGAATTAGAATTAGAATTTTATGAAGTCATTGTGTATTGCTGTCTGTGTGGAAGGGAGTCAATGATTTAGAATTAGAATTTTATGAAGTCATAGTGTATTGCTGTGTGTATGGAAGGGAGTCAATGATATAAGAAATGCGTGTATTACATTGAGAGAGAAGTATTACATAAAGCGATTTCTTATCGCTTTATGTAAAAATATTAAAAATATTTGCTAACGGAAAGAGTCCAGTTCAAGCAATGAATAAGTAAAGAGAGTACTTATTAAGAAGCGTGAGAGGCGCAGTATTTTTGTGGCAGGTTATCATCAAGTGGCATGCCCCACTGACTCATTTCATCATATCAGCGGTAAATGATACATTTGGCAAATTTAACGTACAAATAAATTCTACTGAGATAAAAAAAAAATATATTATTTTTTTTAAAAAAAGAAGGGAAGAGAAAACTAAGTCCTACAAAATTGCTGTATGTGGACTCGCCCTCACAGATAAACTCTTTTACATTCTAAGGTTTGCTCTATTGAACCTATAAGCTATATGATTAATTGAATGTCTAGAGATTTGGCACACATTTTGAACCTTTTCTGTCTGTGTACGAGAATGCATATTCACTTGATTTTCATAGCATGTTAAATTGATGAAAACTTTGAAAGTTATAGAAGGTGTAAAAAGAAAAAAAATTGGAAAACATGTAGCAAAGCACATCCTGTGAAACATGCTATGGTATGTACAGGGTGCTCATATGTTGATCCTGATATCATGTGAATGCTATTATCCTAATAGCATGTGAATTATGGGGAAGGATGTTTGAATCAATATGATGTATGAGTTAAAGAATGTGCTTTTCCTGAAAAAGGTAGTTTTAGCCTCTGACAGTTAGAACAACAGAAACTTAATTTGGAGAGAGAGAGAGAGAGAGAGAGAGTGCACCCTAAAACAAAGAGTGAAGTGCAGTTTTTGGCTGACTGGAAGGCATTTGCTGAATGGCAGAGCGAGGCACATAAAAGAGAGAAAAAATGTCAGGCAGGGCCCTCATCTGTTTCTCAGTGTGCTAAATTGCAGAAAGCAGATCTGGACCTGGACTCCGCCCCACCGCAACACCCACAGCCAGTAGGGAGGGAGGAACCTGCAGTTTCAGAGGCACCTCCTCACCATGAAGTGGCCCAGCCTACACCACTCTATCCGAACCTGTCAGAACTGAGCCACCAACACCCACCAAACTATGCTCCAGCCTTCCTATCTTTACCAGTGGCGTTACACACGAAATCCCAAGTGAAGGGACCAACAACATTGCTGCCTGAGGGCTTCAGACCAACAAAATTGGACATAGAAGGGACAATGCACGCCGTGGTAAATGCCCCAATTCTAGAAGTGGCCAGAGAAGTAGGCCCTATGCTAGTTCACAGACCCTGGACATTGGAAGACATCAGGAGCAGCATGACGCATCTGCCGGCTATCCGCGAAGTAGGAGGATATAACTTCAGATATTCTGCAGAGAATTCAGACCCACCACTCACGAACTACGACGACTGCTCGTCTTGGGTCAAGGTTTCATGTGAATTCCCAGAGAACAATGTCCACCTGATCAACCTACAGTGGGATGATGGAGTCAACGCAAGGTACAGAGCACAAATCACGGCGCTCCAGCAGAGGCTGACAAACACCTTTCCTGTGCGAATGGACATGACAAAAATAGCGATGTGTAATCAACAAGACTCAGAGACTGTATTTATAGTACCTGTTCAGGCTCACTGAGATCCATGATGCAAACTCAGGCTTGGAGAAACCCGACGCACTGGCAGATGGGCAGGCAGCCGTCACAGCATGGGAGGCACATCTCAGAAACAGCTTTATGAATGGCATGAAACCAGAAATTGCCGCTATAGTCAAACAACAATGTATCACCTGGGACACCGGAAACCTCACAAGTGGAAAGGTATGCAATCCATGCGGAGAAGCTCCTACGAGAGGGAAAGGGAAGAAAGATGGAGAGGAGAGGAAGACCAAAAGCACGCAGACCCGGCTGCCAGGGCTATGGACCAGGATTAAACTGTTACAACTACGGAAAAGTTGGACATTTTGCAAGAGACTGTACAGAGCAGAAGCGAACTGACGGGCGGAGCTAAGGTAAGGGTGAGGCACCTGGGAACAGAAGAGGTGACATCAGACACCCAAACTATCAGTTAGCTCACAAAGAACAGGAATATATGCACTGGGGATGTCACAATACCAAAAATCTAGTAGTTGGTACCGATACCAGCAAAAATACACGATACTCGATACCAAAGTCGATACCATGGTGTGTAAAAAAAATAACTAAATAAATAATACTTAAACATTAATTCCTTTATTTAAACATTTGAGCATTATAAAAAACAATAGTGGCAACAGTCACATAATATAAAAAAAAGCAATTACAAAATAGATATATAATAAAGATGTAGGCATAAAATGGTTTTTCTTTGAGATGTTCTGAAATGTGGTCTCTGGTTTCAGTGTATAATTTGGGGATCTCTGTATACATGAAGTAATTTCTGCTTGGTAGCTGGTATCTGGGGTTGAACTGCTGAAGCATTTGCTGGAATCCATGCTTTTCTACAGTGTAGACAGGAACTTGGTCTATGCATATGAACTCAGCAACTGCCCTATCCAGTTTCCTTGCTTTGTTTGAGTTTTTGTCATATTTTCTGTGCCTTTTATAAGCTTCTCTTAAGGTTGGCTGTGTTAATGTTTGCTGACTTTGCTCCTGACTCTCCTGGTGGACATCCTCCTCTGGCTGATACTGGAGAGGGAGAGAGAGAGATTTTAGTTATCAAACACTGTCTGACAATGACTAAAACAGTGGAGTCTACAGGTGCTAAGGTGCACTCCTAAACACACACCTTATACGCTGAATGCAAGCATTAGTTTAAATTCAGTGACATGGTCTCAGGCCGAAAAGATTTATTAAAACCATTAAAATTAAAATAATTATTTAATCTAGTGACATTAGGCTACATTTAGCTGACAGGACACGGGCTGAATGGCAATGCATGGTGGCCCATTAAGAAGTAGTTTATAACATTACAATGCGTTAGCATCGTTAACACATAACAGGCTATCGCTAACATTACATGGAGCATAACGTTAGCTGGTTTCACGGCTACAATGCAGCTGCCTCAAACAAATATAATAGTTTTATAATAGTTTTACAGTTTGTTTGACGTTAATATAACTTCAAACTCACTCACCTTGAATTCTTTGAAGAGATCGGAGTGCCTGTCTTTCAGGTGCTTTGCCAAATTCGAGGTGTTTCCTCCCTTTGTTTGAAGTGTACGATGGCATCGTTTGCAAACCGGCTTCAGAGCATCAATTATATGTCCGTTTTTATCCGCCTCGAATGCGAAGTATTTCCATATTCGACTCTTGTCTTTTTTCCTCTCAACGAGTCGGGGAGGAGCTGAACTTAGATTGCCATAGCAATCTTTTGTAGTCCCCCCCGTGTGCGTAGTTCTTCTTCTTTACCACTTGTAAACCGACTAAAACACTTGAGCGTATTTGCTGCCCCCTTCAGGTTCGGACAAATCGCAACCTCGGTACTTTCGGTACTTTTGTTACAACGGAACTGCAGAAAAACAAGTACCATCACGTTTTAAGAATATTGGTACCGACTTGGTACCGAAGTATCGGTTCTCGTGACATCCCTAACATGCACACACCCACATCCAACATTAGTCAGACTGACAATTCACAAATGTCTGAACCAGTCATGACCCTTAACCTTTTAAAGTATAATGCCTCTCCTTTTACACAGTTACCATGTATATCTCTTGTAGTTAATGGGCAAAGTGTCACATTTTTGGTAGATCAACACTGCGATAAAAGAATCCCCCAAAATGAGTTCACGGTCACGGCACTCCATGGGTGTAACAGGACATTCAGTATTAGAACGTTTCTCTGAACCGCTAGTTTGTGAATGTGAAAATGGGAAAAAGATTAACCCACCAATTCCTAATTTCGTCTTCATGTCCAGTCAATCTACTGGGCAGGGACTTAATGTGTGTTTTACACTTAAATTTGATGTCCTCACCTCAGGGAGTAACAATAACTGATGACTCATCATTGGGAACTCCATTTGTTAGAGAAACAGAGCTCTGTGTTTATCAATGGTCCATGCATAACAAGCCTAGAGCCTGTGCTCGTTTGTTGACGTTGGCACATGATAAGATGAAGGACAAGTGTGTTGATTTTATGCTGTCCTCTGCCCTTCATTGCACAGTGCAAGTGGATGAAGGAAAAGGCTTTAATTTTGAGAAAGAATGGTTTATGGATATCCCAGAAAGTGAAGAGCTGTACCTATATTGATGTGACAAATTTTGTGCATGTTTAGTCAAAAGAATGACATGAAGTTGTGTGCAATTTTTGTCCCAGAATCCGCGCCCCACGTCTCATTAGCCAAAATAAAGAACAAACGGTGGAAAGACGTGGGACTGTGGGTCAGATTATGTGAGAGTGGGAAAATTACAGATTGGGAACAGAAACCCACCTCCAACATGTGGTACAGCCCGACACTGGGAGTTTATAAAAAAATTTTCAGGAAATGTGCAAGGTTAACCGGGATGTTATTTGTCATGACAAGGGAATGTTTCTGAACCTTGGGACAAGCCCTACACCCTAAGAGATACACCCAGAATTGAAGAAGGTGCCTCTTAGGCTGTGGGCCCAAGGGAAACATGACGTAGGCCTGATTAGAAGTGCACCACCAGTTGTGATCACGCCCAAATCTGACTTTAGGCCCAGACAATCTCAATACCCTCTTAAATCAAAACCTATTGAGGACATTAGACCAGATTTCAATTCATTATTGAAGGCAGGGATCATTGTTCCCTGCCCTGATTTATCAGTGCGCACTCCAATATTTCCATTAACGAAAGCAAGAAAACCCCCACAACCTGATGAATGGAGATTTGTACAAGATTTGCAAGCGGTTAATGCAGCAGTCAAACAGAGAGCTCCAGATGTGCCAAATTCCTACACTATATTAAGCCAGGTTCCAGAAAATAGCGAATGGTTTTCACTCATAGATTTAGCTAATGCGTTTTTTCAGTATATCTCTTGATAGGTTACTCAGAATTGAACCTCTTGGTTCCACATGAGGTGTTGTTACTCCTACTTGAACAGAAAACCTCACACCTTTCCACCCAATGGTGGCTGCACGATAACACTATACTACTACAGGCTTAGGATGGGCTTAGCCCCTTTGGGATACTGTTTGGGAGACCTCCACACACAGGAATTGGGCCTGTGACAGCTCCTCTTCCTGATGCTGCAGCATGTGATGATGCAATGTTACAGTATCTCACAAAAGTGAGTACACCCCTCACATTTTTGTAAATATTTGATTATATCTTTTCATGTGACAACACTGAAGAAATGACACTTTGCTACAACGTAAAGTAGTGAGTGTACAGCTTGTGTAACAGTGTAAATTTGTCCCTCAAAATAACTCAATACACAGCCATTAATGTCTAAACCGCTGGCAACAACAGTGAGTACACCCCTAAGTGAAAATGTGCAAATTGGGCCCAAAGTGTCAATATTTTGTGTGGCACCATTATTTTCCAGCACTGCCTTACCCTCTTGGGCATGGAGTTCACCAGAGCTTCACAGGTTGCCGCTGGAGTCCTCTTCCACTCCTCCATGACGACATCACGGTGCCGGTGGATGTTAGAGACCCTGTGATCCTCCACCTTCTGTTTGAGGATGTCCCACAGATGCTCAATAGGGTTTAGTCCATCACCTTTACCCTCAGCTTCTTTAGCAAGGCAGTGGTCATCTTGGAGGTGTGTTTGGGGTCGTTATCATGCTGGAATACTGCCCTGCCGCCCAGTCTCCAAAGGGAGGGGATCATGCTCTGCTTCAGTATGTCACAGTACATGTTGGCATTCATGGTTCCCTCAACTGAACTGTAGCTCCCCAGTGCCGGCAGCACTCATGCAGCCCCAGACCATAACATTCCCACCACCATGCTTGACTGTAGGCAAGACACACTTGTCTTTGTACTCCTCACCTGGTTGCCACCACATACGCTTGACACCATCTGAACCAAATAAGTTTATCTTGGTCTCATCAGACCACAGGACATGGTTCCAGTAATCAATGTCCTTAGTCTGCTTGTCTTCAGCAAACTGTTTGCGGGCTTTCTTGTGCATCATCTTTAGAAGAGGCTTCCTTCTGGGACGACAGCCATGCAGACCAATTTGATGCAGTGTGCGGCATATGGTCTGAGCACTGACAGGCTGACCCCCACCCCTTCAACCTCTGCAGCAATGCTGGCAGCACTCATACGTCTATTTCCCAAAGACAACCTCTGGATATGACGCTGAGCACGTGCACTCAACTTCTTTGGTCGGCCATGGAGAGGCCTGTTCCGAGTGGAACCTGTCCTGTTAAACCGCTGTATGGTCTTGGCCACTGTGCTGCAGCTCAGTGTCAGGGTCTTGGCAATCTTCTTAAAGCCTAGGCCATTTTTATGTAGAGCAACAATTCTTTTTTTCAGATCCTCAGAGAGTTCTTTGCCATGAGGTGCCATGTTGAACTTCCAGTGACCAGTATGAGGGAGTGTGAGAGCGATGACACCAAATTTAACACATCTGCTCCGCATTCACACCTGAGACCTTGTAACACTAACAAGTCACATGACACCGGGGAGGGAAAATGGCTAATTGGGCCCAATTTGGACATTTTCACTTAGGGGTGTACTCACTTTTATTGCCAGCGGTTTAGACATTAATGGCTGTGTGTTGAGTTATTTTGAGGGGACAGCAAATTTACACTGTTACACAAGCTGTACACTCACTACTTTACATTGTAGCAAAGTGTCATCTCTTCAGTGTTGTCACATGAAAAGATATAATCAAATATTTACAAAAATAAGAGGGGTGTACTCACTTTTGTGAGATTATATTTTATATTTATTTATATATAAAATATATATATATATATATTATAAGTGGTTTAGTACAAGGGCTTCAGAGCACGCTCATTATTATATCCTGCTTTATTCTATCTTGTATTAACCATCTTTCTGTAATAAACCTTTTTACCTTCAGAGGACGAGTCTGCGAGTGTTGTCTAATTTCCACTACAACTTTTACCTCCACAGTCTTCCATGTAATTTTACACTCATAGTCTGTTATTTTGTTCTCTGTTGTTTAAATGCAGATGCTGACAAGTTTGTGTTGTTAACGTGTTGTGAAATTAAAGACAGTCAACCGCTGGGAAAATGTTTGTTTTTTTGTGTGTGTGTGAGATTTTGTATTGAAAATGACAGGTTCTGTTTTATTGTACCCGTCACAGGACTGGGATAGGCTGCTTCATCTTGACAGACTTTCATGGAGAGGTGTGACTGCCAGTTTTCCATGTCATCTGAGATTCAGGATTTCCCCTTCATTTTAATCAGATCCGAAGTAACTAGTAACTTCCTACTTGAGTATTCTTCTCACTGGATACTCCATTACTCTTACACAAGTCATTAACAACATCATTACTTTTACTGTTACTTGTGTAATTATTTTATAAGTAGTTTTACTTGGACTTGAGTCAAATGTTTGGCTACTCTTCCCACCTCTGATGGCTTGGTTGTATCTAGCAAGGTTGTTCTTAATTCATTCAGTCATTACACACATCGTTTGTTAGACAGAAAGTGCATCAGTGATGGGTGATGAGATCAACAGCATAAATGTGGATGCAAGGGCGTAGATTTGCATATGGACGGTAGGGACATGTCCCTACCAATATTTTGGGAGGGCAGAATTTTAGAATTTAGAATATTTTAGTCTTTGCTCTGTTGCTTTGTATAATTTGTATTTAAATGTAAATACAGATCTTAAAGTAAATATAGATGTTATATTTTAATAAACCATTTGGTTGTAAACATTAAACAGTCCTTTTTTTCCAGGGTGGGTGGGTGTCCCTACCAATATTGAGACCAAACCTACGCCCTTGTGTGGATGCATTTTAACCTTCATGAAGGTCAGAGTTATTGCAGAACTGTTAGACTGGATTAGTTTTAGTTCAGCGTACCTAATACATTGGCAGCTGTATATATGCTTATAGGCTTAAAAGAAATGCCAAAATTGTATATTGTGAAGAGTTGTAGAGTGCAAATACATTACCCCACCAACAATAACCCAGACAAGCTCTCTTCCTCATTTTGGCAAATATGTAAGTAGTGTACATGGGACATACAAATTAATTTGAGCTACAGAAGCATATTTACTAATTTTTTCTTTCACCTGGTCTTCACTTTGAGGTATCAAAGTATGTAAGTGATGTGGAATTCGTCATTTTTGGCCGTTTGCCATCATTCAGTTGCAGACACCGTCACATATATGCCTAAACATAGCATACACATTTGCCAAACAAACTACAATAACAATTAAACATGTTTTCCAATTGTTTTTCCCATCTTCCCAAAGGTTCCCTACAGGACACACACTGTGTAGTGACGTCTCGTTCATGAACGATTCGTTCGTTTTAAACGAATCTTTAATATGACTCGGGAACAACGAGTTGACTCAGAGAGTGATTCGTTCATTTCGTGTTGAATGCGCATGCGCTGCAACATCCTCATAGGTTCTGTACCGGAAACAGAATGATTAGCTCACATGTCGAGTCTTCGAACCGGAAGACTCCAGACTAATAATTTCTGTTTCCGGGGAACATACGTGACAAATGTGACGTGACAATAGAACGACTCGGATCAGGAGGTGAACTAACAGACTGCATAGCCTGAAGACCAGCTAAGCAATTAATAGGTTGCATTGGCTTATAGTTTATTAAGTACTATATGTGTTAGGGAATTTAACATGTAACATTTTAATTATATTCTGCCGTACTGAACAAAATGACTCGAAAACAGATTCGTTCATTTTGCTGAACAAGATCCAAAGATCCTAGTCAGTAAAATGATACGAACTTCCCATCACTACTGTAGTGCACCCTATGTAGGGATGAGGGAATTGGGATGCGGTCGCTCATTAACTTAGCTGATTAATTACCCGTCTGTAATTCCTGCGAAACAGACCCGTTTAAGAAATGATCTGTTCGTATTAGTTCTAGATGCATATGAAACAATTTAACACAAGTATGCGTTCTGAAAAAAGGTCATAACCGCTAGCACTGACTTAGAATTAGCCTACTAATACCGCTACACTGCTGAAGTTAACTTCAGTAAGTAAGCTTAATTTAAAAACAAGTGTGTATTACATTCACTTACCTCAGTGTCGCGCGTGTTCTACAGAAACTCACCAAATCTCAGTTAACACTTAGTTTAAGCGCGCGTGTGTGAGAAACAAACGCTATTATTTTTGCGCACTCGCATTCCGACAAATCACGCCGCCCCTCGCTACTATTGGTTAGGAACGTTCCACCTCGCTTGCGACTATTGGTTGTCACGTTATAAACACCGGGAGTTCCTCGTTGGTCCAGCCAATCCAATAACAGGAGGCGGAGCTTGTCAGAATACAGGTGGAACAACAACAAAAAAAACCTGCAAACAGCAGTGTTCGCTGCAATTTTTGTCTTTCCCGCTTTTAGGCGGAGCCTCTCGAAGGTGACTCTGGGTAATGTAGTTTTTATGTCATTTGTTTGCCGTTTAAAATCGTTTTCAAGTTTCAAAAGCAAAGACATCGGCAAAATCTATTCTAATTTATATCTCACAAAATCGACTGAAAATTTGTGTGCTTTCAAAGTTGTTTTAATTTTTTTTGTTAAAAATAAAACAATATTGTACATCTAATAAAGCATTTCATCGAACAAACTGACACACTGCAAAATAGGTTTTAATCATAATGAGGTTATTATACTGCATTATTATCTGTGTAATCATAATGATTTCATTTTAAGATCTATTGTGTTAAAAATAAATGCTACAAAACCTTATGCGTATAAATGTTAGCATCATATTGACAATCAGTGAAGTAGTGCTGAACTGTGGGGAGTTTAACTGTAAACTCCACACACCCCTACTGTCTTCCTGTCCCACTCAGAGGTGGAAAGGCACTTGACGAAGAAGTGCGCGAGATCGTGTTTGGAGATGACTCTTCCCTTCAGCGTGTTCTCAGTGACCATGTACTTTTCAGTCAGAGGCTTATCATCTGCAGAGGACGAGACGTTTATTAACAGCGGTTACAAATTCTGACATATGACAAATGAAAGGAAATTGGCTCTAGCGGCTCTGTTGTATGCACTAGAAGGTGTTTATTTTGCTGGTATGGTTTGAGTCTACTTGTCTCCTTATCATGAAGATTCACTAAAAATCAATTCAGAGTTATTCTGCCTGATCACCTTTGTCTAATGATGAAACATTTATCATATTTCCTAATAAAAGTGGTCTCTTCCAGGATGATGCTGGCGCTGTCCTCAGGGCATGCAGGCTTTGATGAGTATTCAAAAAAAAAAAAAAAAAAAAAAAAAAAAAAATCAACGAGCCTTGGGAGCCCATGACCCTGTCACCGGTTCACCGGTTGTCCTACCTCGGAACACTTTTGGTAGGTACTAACCACTGCATACCGGGAACACCCCATGAGACCTGCCGTTTTGGAGATGCTCTGACCAAGTCGTCTAGCCATCACAATTTGGCCCTTGTCAAAGTCGCTAAGGTCCTCACACTTGCCCATTTTTCCTGCTTCCAACACATCAACTTCGAGAACTGACTGTTTATGTACTGCACAATATATCCCACCCCTTGTGAGGTGACCGGTGTAATGATATAATCAATGATATTCACTTCACCTGTCAGAGATTTTAATGTTATGGCTATTTGGTGTTTGTTACGGTCTTCCCAGTGTCCAGATCTCAACCCAGTGTGACCAGTGTGTTAGCGAACGCTCTCCACTGCCATTATCAAAACACTAATTGGGAAATATCTTTTGTTCATCTCTCCATTAGAGATACAGAAGATTTGCGGAATCTACGTCAAGATTGACTGAAGCTGTTCTGGTGGCACTAAGACACTTTATGTTGGTTTTTCCTTTAATTTGTCACCTGTCTGTATGATCAATTAACTCAACTGCCAACAATGTGAGCTTTAACTCAACAATGTAGGTGTTACGTCACACTGGACTAAGTTATTATCCATTACCTGCAATGTGTGGGGGCATCACTGCTACATAATCCAGTCCAGACTCCTTCAGCAATATGTACATGCGATCATGGTCTTCAGTTACAGGAATCATGCGAGGAGGAACCTTTGCTCGGTCCCACAGCAAAAATGCTGTGGACAAAAACAACATAATGATTTTGCGATTCACATTAAATTACATATTTAAAATGCATAAATGAGTCATACCGGACATGCAGGCAATCACTTTGCAGATGCCACGGGCTTTCATAGCCTCCAGGATGTTCAGTGTGCCCTCAGACATCATGGTGGTAGGACCTACAGAGCAGACATTTTCATATATAAAAATACCTGCGTACTGTTTAAAATATCACATTTTACTACAATTATAGTATAGTACAATTATTCCTCAGACAAAGCAGTGGTTGTGTCCAAGTTTTCAAGCCTTCCTGAAAACCATGTATGGTAAACAATTCTGGGCAGACTGCAGGACATAGGTTTGTCTTCGAGTCCATATATTTGGAAATGAGAACTGGATTGTTTAAATATAAAACTAGAGTTTAAATATGGAAATTTTCAAGTAGGAATGAGGAAATTTGAATAAGACATATGCTGGTCACCAGCCACTTTAATAGGAACACCTGTACACCCGCTTATGCATGCAATAATTCACTCAGCCAATTGTGTGGCAGCTGCACATACATAAAATTGTGCAGATACAAGTCGAGATCCTCAGTTATTGCTCACATCAAACATCAGAATAGGGAAACGTGATCTCAGTGACTTTCACCAGGCCATGCTCGTTGCCAGATGGGCTGGTTTTGACATATTTAAAACACTGCTGATCTCCTAAGATTTTCACACACAATAGTCATTGGAGTTTACATAGAACAGTGCAAAAAACATCCAGTGAGCAACAGTTCTGCAGATGGAAACATCTTGCTGATTTGTAAAGCATCTCAGAATGCACAGCACGTCAAACCTTGAGGTGCATGAGCTACAACAACAGAAGACTGAGAACAGGAATCTAAGGCCACAGTGTCACTGAAAGCTGGAAATTGGGGAAAAAAATGTTGCCTGGTCTTTTTTCTGATGTTTAATGTGAACTGAAGCGTTTGACCTTTATCTTAATAAAGTAGTAATGAGTGTATTTAAGGTTTGGACAAATGATATATTCATTAGCTAGTGCAGTGGGTAAGTAAAAACTCCATTGTTCTACCCAGTCTCATGTTTTGGTTGAATGGCTAGTTAAATATATTAATATGGACTAAGGGAAATGAATGAGCATATTAATTCCCAGGGAGTAGATTATATTTGCAGGACTATAATCCTTATTCTCTCCTAATAAGTTTGCGAACATTTTTTTCCCCCCTACTATGGTTGTGAAACTGTTTGTCTGCCTTTGTCTGTTTGTTGTGAACCTGTTTGTCAAATAAAAATCTAATAGTCTGGACAAGAAAACTGATTGTCTTGAGCCCGGGGCTACTGATTTGTCCACCCATCTATGTGTATGTATTTTCACATATTTTAGGCTAAGAAGACCTAACCTGACAGGATTTCTAAGGGAATTTTAAGTCATATTCATAAATGTTTATACTTTCAACCTTCAGTGCTAGCCACGTAGCTAACTAATATGGCAGGACCTCTTTGAGAGCACTTGTAATGCAGGGACAGATGGATATGACTTTGATAACGTACAAACTTAGACAAAAAGACCCTGCTCCTTCAAATTGGTCCAAAATAAAATATGGACAATGATGATAAACGATTTAGTAGTATTGCTTCATATCAGGACACTCCCCTTATGTTCAACTACCCACTGCCCACTTGGGGGGATTTTTATTTTTTCCACAAAAAGAAAAACATTTATCCACTCAAACTCACTAAGGTCATTTCTTGTGCCCAGGATGATGATGACAGCATCCTGACCCTCCAAAGTCTTCTTCACATCCTCTTTGTTAAGGACATCTCCCACCACCACCCGGGAGGCTTTATGGTCAGGGGGCAGCCTGGATGGATCCCTCACCAACACGGTCAAGTTATAACCTAGGACAAAAATATTCAGAGAGATATTAAATAGCTGCTAAATAAACACCAGTGTGTCACCTCAGCATCAGCTGTTGGCTGTTAAAGAAAGTTTATTATGTGTTCAGTGGACTAGAAAAACACAGATAAAGTGTTGGATTTCCAGAAAATACACTGTTTTGCAGTCAGTGGTCAAAGCCTCCTCTACAAAGCAAAGTTTTTGCAAAATGTCTAATTGAGCAAAAGGTTCTCCACATCACAAACGCAAATGAGGAGCAATGGCACAAGGTAGCGGGCACAAGGTAACTTTAGCATTTAATTACTTTATGTTCAATGAAATAGTGTGATGGCTTGGTTGTAAGCGGCAGAGTGGCACAGTTCAAGCCTGAGTTCAAGTTATAGAGCAGAGTTTCTGTTCCTGTTCTCCCGTATGCCCATGTAGGAGAGAGTGAATGTGTGTCCGATCAAGGTGTCCTGCGATGGACTGGCTTCCCATCCAGAGTGCATCCCTTCCTCGTGCCCAGTGTTCCTGGGTTCTGGATCCACCACAACCCTGAGCAGGATAACGTGCTTACTGAAGGTGAAAGAATGAATTACATTCCTTCATTGCATTATTGTATTTGAATTTTTGATTAGAAAAGCAACTAAAGTATCTTAAAAGAATAATATCGATGCTCATTGGTAGATATTCTGAATTAAACGGGAACCACCCTCTCTGGGGTGAACAGATAAAAAAGTAATCTGTTTGTTCTGTCTTATCACTTTGACCCGCTGCGCACACTGTGACTCAGCAGAAACGTCTGTGTGAAGCTGAGTCACGATCAGAGCAAACGATGACAATAAGGAAGAAATGGGGGAATTGATTCTGATTGCTCAGCATCTTAGTAAAAAATTGCCAGTGCTGAATGAACTCTGACAGTGCTAGAAAACCTGCAGTGTTTATAAAAGTTAAGAAACACCACACGTGTTGATTCAGCCCTGGAGACTCTTATATTCTGTTGGACGTACTTTGGGACAGAAAATAATATTTAAAATGACCAAATGTAAACACACAAATGTTTTGTGGGGAACAGTAAAGATGCACAACACACTTCTCATGCCCTGGGATGCCCCTACCAGCAGTTGTGTGTAATCAGATATGAGTGCATATAAGACATGGAGGTAAAATAATGTCACTTATTTGCTAGTCTATATTTCTGTGAAACAAAAAAGCAGCTGGTGTCAATTGATATTTTAGCACTTTCTGCAATCTCTTTTATTCTCAAACATAACCTGTGTAATAGAAATACATGGTGGTGGTATATACAGCAGATGTAAGATAAATAGGATAGGGTCATGACTGACCCTGTGCTCTACGTCCTGGCATGCTGGAGTATGCAAAGAAAAGAATTTCACTGTGCTGTAATATATACGTGACCAATACAGACTCATTATCATTATCAACAATAAGTAGCTACATTTGTATATACTTTAAGTAAAACGTGTACATGGTTAAACGTGCAGTTTTAAGTTTAGGCTGATGCATTTTAATTTCACTTCAACACTTCTTACTCTCAGTAATAACTTACTAAGTATGAGTAGCACACGTAGGCCTCCCTAATGACTTTACAGTGATGCAGAAGGTGTTACTAAGGTGCTCCTGTTGTTATGAAGTATTGTTATTAATAGTATAGAAAATGGCTCTCACCTGCTGCTACTGCAATAGGTAACGTCACCAAGCCTGTCATTCCCGTCGAGCCAAAGATCGCCACGTTTTTGATCGAATCAGACATTTTACTGCGACTGGAGGCTGAATTCCACTTCAAACCAACAGGACAGAGATGTTCTGGTCTTATCAGGAGTTCCTCTTTTATAGCTGCAATTCTACAGTCAAACGCGTGCCACTCGTGGTCACGTGTGAACAGCTGGGCACGGGAGGCGGGGAATAAGCTGACGTCATCGCTGGAGGCGGAAGTACATTTCTAAGGTTAACCGATTGCAGATAAAATATTGCGACTAGTTTTTTTTATTATTATTTTTTTATTAATCCATATGGAGTATTATTATACTATTTGTCAGTGTATTTTAGCTGCTTTGTTTTTTGTTGTCTGTACCAATTCGCCAAAAATACTTATTTGAACCATATTCAACAATATTTTGTTGCATAAAATGCCTAATTTCCCTATATAACCAAGTGTTCAGACCACTGTTTAGATATTTAAAATAAAAAATACAAAATGAAAGGACGTCGTAAAATATGATAATTTGTCCTCAGCCTTATATATTAATATTATAAAATATTGTTGAAAAATGCCTAATTTCCCTATATTACTCAGTGTTAGACCAAGGGTCAAACATCTTGGGCCACTAAAATCTCACCACAATCTTAAAATAGGATATAAAAAAAAAATCCTATAAATAGGATAGTTTTTTTGGTCACTTTTATACACTATAAACTCAGCAAAAAAAGAAACATCCCTTTTTCAGGAGACAGTATTTTAAAGATAATTTAAATCCAAACAAGTATTACAGATCTCTATTGGAAAGGGTTTAAACAATGTTTTTCCTGCTTGTTCAATGAACCATAAACAATTATTGCACATGCACCTGTGGAACAGTCCTTAAGACAGGCAAGATGCAATTAAGGTCACAGTTACAATAACAGGACACTAAAGAGATCTTTCTACTGACTCTGAAAAACACCAGAAGAAAGATGCCTAGGGTTCCTGCTCACCTGCATGAACATATCATAGGCCTGCTGCAGGGAGGCATGAGGACTGCAGATGAGTTCAGAGAAATAAACTGCAATGTCTGTAATGTAAGATGCCTAAGACAGTGCTACAAGGAGACAGGAAGGACAGCTGATTGTCCTTGCAGTGGAAAATTACATGTAACCATGTGTCCCCCCCAGACATGATCAAGAACTTGCAAATGCCTCGGTGAAAGAGTGGAGGAACACCACATACTGACTGTTACTTTTCATATTGACCCCCCCCCCCTTTTTTTGTTCAGGGACTCATTATTCCATTTCTGTTCATCAAATGTCTATGAAACTTGTTCAGTTTGTCTCAGTTGTTGAATGTTTATTTACACATGTTAAGAAATTTGCTGGAAATAAAAGCAGTTGAATGTAAGAGAACATTTCTTTTTTTGCTGAGTGTGTGTGTGCATATGCATGCGTTTCATCAATAATGTTTTGCTTGTGGATTAAAAAAAAAATATTTGAAACTTTTGGCACAAAATACAAAACCAAATTAAAAAGCTTACAATCTGCCACTATCATTTTATATACATTCTCTGGATGCCTTTTTCTTTTCTCCTTGGTGCTGAGCCAGTTTTTGTCTTGTTTATAAACTGGCTATAGCATTCCTTGTGGAACACAGTATCAGCCAGTGCATCCTGAAGCTTATCAAACTTGCATTTAATCAGCTTATTTCCTATAGAAACACTTTATATTGCTGTGCACATAGATGAAACTTGGCCCAACTTTTTCTGTAAATTTCATTTCAGGGCCAGTTGTATTGGCGACTACATGCATGCTGAACTGAATCTTATACTTCTTCGTGCTATTATTCCATCTGGTTAATTTTTTTGGGTGATAAGCTGTCTTGTTTTTGCACAAAGCATATCTTTTAGAATTATGCTCAAAATGTTCTACCTTGGTCTTATCAGATCATAAGATATTTTTTCCACATGGTTTGGCTAAATTTAGGCAGGTTTGGGTGTTTTGTTTCACGAAGTTTGTCTAGCCAAATTACCCCATAGCCCAGACATGTGAAGAATATGAGAGATTACTATCACATCCAGAGAGTGACCAACACTGGCCAGGTATTCCTGCAGCTCCCTTAATGTTGCTGTAGGTCTCTTGGTAGCCTCCCTGATAAGTTTTCTTCTTGTCCTTTTGTCAATTTAGAAGGGTCTTCTTGTTCTTGGTAATGTAACTGTGGTGCCCCGTTTTCTCCAATTGTTGATGATGGCCTTCATTGTACATCAAATGTTTAGGAAATTCTGTTGTACCCCTTTACTCTGTACTACCTTTCAGCAGTGAGTTCTTGTACATGCTTTGTGAGCTCTTTGCACTCAGTTGATTCACACTCAGTTTGCTTAATTTTTTTTCTTCTATTTGCAGATTTTTCTGATGCATTTTTTTCCCCTCTGGGACTCACACTTCTGCTATCTTTCTTTTTTTCTATCTTAATCTCAAACAGTATCTTCTCTAATTCGTACCAACAACAACAACAACAAACAATGCTGCTAAAAAGTACATTTACAAGTGGTGTAGTGGATCAATTCAGTGTCTCTTCACAGTA
Source organism: Ictalurus furcatus (assembly GCF_023375685.1). Classification (NCBI taxonomy): domain Eukaryota; kingdom Metazoa; phylum Chordata; class Actinopteri; order Siluriformes; family Ictaluridae; genus Ictalurus; species Ictalurus furcatus. The sequence goes on from NC_071258.1 coordinate 23,472,011, forward strand.
CTACAAAAGCATTTATAAAAGGAAAAAACTCATGAGAGCCCTCTACTCGCGCAGTGTTGCTGTGTCACGTATTAAATTAAAACACACGTATTTTCTGAACTTTGTCCTGTTTAAAGTAATTAATTCTTCTTGCTTGGAAATGTCAAGTATTCTCATAAGCGAATGCTGTAAAGTGTATCGACCTTTACGCAAATTCTTCGTGGGCGCTCTTATCTTGAAAAGTCGGCCCCAGGAAGAGGGCGGGGCCGTAAACGCGTCAGTCTCGCGCAGGCTACGCGAGCGAAGTTGAAGAAAAGAGCGGGTGTTGCTGGGACGTGTAGTTTTTAGGACGTGGTCAAAGTAAAAGCAGTTGGAACAGTTGAGGAAACAGAACGTATCATAAGGCAACTCGCAGAAAAGAAAACGAAATCAGATAACTAGAAATATCGTAAATAGTTAAAACTCAGACGAATGAAATGAACAGAGAACTCACTTCCGGTACCCGTGTGACGTAACCTCCTACGGTGAGGGAGAAGGTCCAAAGGCGATGCAGAAAACTTATCCTAAGCGACAGAATAATGTGGCTCCTTTCAGATGGGAATAAAAAATATCTGTCCCACAGTGCATACACCGCAGCCACTATATTTAAAAATAAAAAAGACATAATTTTTCGACATTATATTCTTAATAAGGAATCTTTCAACGCTTTCATGTCTATGTGTCTTCTCCTTAAACACTTTATATTTTTATACCCTTCTCCTGCTATGAAAAAGGTCAGTATTGTATAAACCTATTGTATAGCACAGGCTACATATAAGTAGCTAAACATATGTGGACTGTTTCATTACAAACCTTAAACAACATCACTGACATTTAAAAAAACAAACAAACAAAAACCTTCTTGATTTACCATTAAATGAACATTGAAATGTGTAAGCTAGAAGTACATTTCCGTTTGTGCCACACAGAAACCAAGGTAGATTGTTTGTAAATGCGAACTACATTTGAAATAAACTCTATATTAAATCACAGTCCCCCCTGTTTCTAAATACTGAATAGAGATAACTTCCATCAGACTGCATCCATCCATCCATCTCTCTCTCTCCTCCACGTATCCTCAACCGTTCTACGTGGAGCAATTAACAGACTTGATTAAGAACCCTTAGGAGTCCGGACAGAACATTTTTTCTGTATTTTGTTTATAATAGAAATGCGACCCGTGCTCGTGCAGCACTGGAGACCGGGAGTGATGTTGCGCGTATGCGTATAAGTGTGCGTGCACGCGCGTGCCGGTACAGCGCTGTAGGGAGGCGGGGTTGTGAAGCTGGGAGTCGGTAGCTACTATTACATTCAACACTACAGTGCGGGATAACTGGATATCCGACTACACCGGCTGTGCACTTTGACCGCACACTCTCTCTCTCTCTCTCACACACACACACACACACACACACACGCACGCAAGCACGCGCGCGCACACACACGCACACTCATACACGTTTTATGTTACCGCACCTCTTCACCCTGCTCTCCTCTCGCACGGTCGCTGCATCCTCCTCTTGCCGGTGGGATTTTTTTTCTTTCTTGCACTGCAACGATGCGGAGCGCAGCGGCTCCGTTCCAGCATCATTGACCGCATCAGGTTTTCTAAAATCGCGAGACAGGCTTCCTCAGGGCTGGGGCTGCAGGTATGACCCTTACAAGATGCAAGATCTGTGTGCTTGGGTGCTTGGGTGTGTGTGTGTGTGTGTGTGTGTGTGTGTGTGTGTGTGTGTATGCTTGCTCATCCATCTATAGGTCGTTGCTCATCCATCTATAGGTCGTTGTTACATTAAGGATGCTGCAGTCATGTCTGGGCCCGCTTCTGCTGTCCATGTCTTATCACTGGATGCTAATGTTGATCTGTACTGAATACACCGCATCTTTCAATATGTCATACTCACCCTTTTGAGTGAAGCTGATTTAAATACTAAACGGCCAGATTATAAATCTGATATGTCATAGGCTAAATATAGTATGCTTCACTGAAAATAGTTGAAGGTTTTTATTTATTTATTTATTTTTTAAACAAATTCACATCCTTAAGGCTTGAAGGATATAGACTGTATGAAAAAGGACAAAATGATTGTCAAAATACATCTTTTTGTGGATGCTTCTCCCTTTGAAATACATGTGTACTGTCCAGATTACACATATTATAGCACAATGTTGTGTTAGAAATCTCAAATGCATCAGAACATCACATATGAGGCTCCATAATTGGCCTATGTTTGATACACATGTTAGAATTCACCAGTCTGGAGATAGCGACTGAGTAGTCATTCATATACATTCATGTGCTGTGTAAGCCCAAAATATACACAAATAGAGCACACTTTATAGTTATGTGAGTACTATTCGAACCTGAACAGCACTGGGTGTGTCTATTGCAGTAAAACTTATCAGTGTGAAGTGTGGCATTACTGAATTTGGCAACCTCAGAGGATGTTTAATAATAATAATAATAATAATAATAATAATAATAATAATAAAACATGAGAAACGTCAAGGGAGAGAGACTTCAAGGGAAAATCTCTTGTGTCATTTTAATGCAGAGTAGAAAAACTGGGTCGACATGTATGCTGGGCAAGATACACTTACTCTCTCTCTCTCTCTCTCTCTGTCTCTCACACACACACACACACACACACACACACACACACACACACACTGTACACAAAAAAACTGCAGTGTTTCTATATCGATTAAAGCACATTTCAAGTGCAGAAGGGCACACCTGCAAATAAGGCATGCTAAAGCAGCAATCTACTTAATCTAGAGTATCAGTTTAGCTCAGAAGTGGATTGTTATAATACCGTAAGTTACTGCAGGCTGGTATTACACAAAGGATATTGGATAATAATAATTATAGGTTGTGTTTTATATAGCACCTTTTTCAAACTTCAAGGGTTCTTAATCAAAACAGCCTGTCATGTCACAATAAAGTGATAGCATGGCTAAACATAAAATCGTAGTTCCCAAATTTAATCAATGAGCCAAGACATATTCAGTGTCCAGAATTTGCGTAGTAGGTTTAGATTTGCACTTAAATAAAAGGATAATGTAGTTCACCATTAAGGGTTCCTTATAGGTGCCAGTTTAGCATTATGCAAACTGCACATGCATGCCTAAATCATCAGATTCTTGCCTCATATTGTTTGGTTCAATAACCCTATTTGTACACAGCGAGTCATAAAATAGCAAAACTAGTATATATTTTAAAGCACATACTAAACAAAGCACACAATTCTAGCATCATACTTGTATGCATTGGTAACAAGCTGCATATGCTGAGAAAGGAAGTGATTCGAGACATTATGTCTTTTTTTTTTTTTGGCTGACATTCTTTCTGTCCATTTTTATAGACAGCAGTGTGTCACACTGTAGAGTCTGAGAAACCACATAAGCAAGTCTGTGTAATTTGACCGAACAGCTTGGCACAGCAATTTGAGGCAAGTGATGTGATGATAGATATGCAGTTCTTAAAATCCTAAATTGATGATCATAAGATTCCATTGCTTGCTGGAATATACTGTAGCTTCAGTGTAAAACTAAAGACTGCAAACTTCAGACACTTAACATGTCTGGGTCAATTAACTACATTTAGAATCAGACTTTGTAAGTGAAGCTTCCAGTACATCCACAAACATGATAGCAAGACATTTAATAATAAGTTAAAAAAACAAAACAAAAATAACTTTAGGTAAATTTAATTTTTGGTCTAACTATCACAGTAACTCAAGATTACAATGAAATAAGTTTACATTTATCAAAAACACACTGTATAATAAAAGACAGGGCAGGCCACAGGAGAGGTAAATAAACGACAGCACAGTAACATGCAAAAATAATGCATTAAACACTAGACACAATCACTATTCTTACTCTGCATTAAGAATACAGAAAATAGAAATCAAAAACTTGGAAGGGGAATGTAATTCAATTTTGAGAAACTTCTGACATTTCATGGGCTGTATTAGCCAGGACAGAGTATTTTATGATGACAAACTGATAAACAAAATGGAAGTAACTGAGACAACGTTATCAAAATACCTTAGGAAAGAAAAGGTTAAAAATACAATGCGGCAGTTACTAAATCATGACAGGGAAAGCATGTACGTAAGTAATTTTGTCACTGTTGTGTTGTTTTTCATGCTTTATTGAAGATTTATTAAAGATTTATTGATTTAGACATGCAGTGTTCAGGAATCTAACCTGGTGTCTGGAAGCTTCTCTTACTTCTTAGCTATACTGGCTACAATGTTAAAAAGCAAGCTAAAAAACATCACTAAACATGCCTTGGCTAATTGATTGCTTTGTGTAGACTATGTTTCCTTTTTGGCTTGAGGATTCCTTTAAAAATGGTAGTGAGAGAGAGAGACGCATACACACACACACAGATAAAGATGCGTCCTCAGCTGTCTGACCTGAGGAAGTGACAGCCTTTGTATTTCCTCCATATTTCATATATTCATTGATTTAATATGACATGCTTACGATTGGAAATAGTGATTAGCTAGGCTAAAACAATACAACATGCACAGCAACAAAATAATAATAACATTATTATATAAAACGATAAATACAACACTCTTGTGTGAGCGAAATATTGTTGTATAGTGTATTAATGATTATTGGCACATGCTAAGAAACAGTAAATAATGAGTAGAACCCAGAGTAGTGATTTCTGCAAGCAATATTTGGAAAATATTTGAATATTTGAATATTGAATTTTTTGGTATCATACACACACAGGAATACTGTTTAAAAATTGTCCATGTATTACACATGACATTTGTGGTTTCAACACATCCACTGTGATTCTTTAAAGTTTGTATGTGTGAAAACTGTCAGTTGTATACTGGGGTGAGAAAGAGATCCATTTTAATACTGAGTTTTGATTTGTCTGGCTCCTCTTAGCTATTTTATGTGTGTGTGTGTGTGTGTGTGTGTGTTTTATTTTTTCTCTATATCAGAGAAGATAAATTTGACTTATTATGTTATGCCATCATAAACTGAACTATCATATCACCTTATAATCTATTTAAAATGAAAAGCACTGAGCTTGAAGAATTTAGCACTGTGATTTAACAATACTATTTTAAGGTAGTCTTGTTATGTGTTTATTTATTTCATTTTTAGAATATCCCTGTCTAAAAATACAAATTACAAATTTAATGACTTCATCTATGTAGTGCACAGCTGTTAAACCAGTGGTGTGAATTTCAGTGGTCTCAATTTAAGGCATTCGTGGCTAAATTTTGTGTGTCAGAAGAGGGAAAACACAAGTGTCTGTAGGGATTTGGCCCTTCAGGAGTTGAATTTGGCTAAACAAATTGGTTACAAACACACAGCGGAGTGGTTTGCTTCTGTATTGGGTTTGCTGCATTATATGATTTTTAAACAAGGAAACTTAATTGGATGAGTATTAAAGAATACCAATTTCAACACTCTAAGGGTGTTTGTCCTTAGTCTGAATACTTCATTTTGGGGTGGGTGTCATCATCACCCTTCATTTCTTTTCACACAGACTTTCGTGTATCTAGACGCTGTACTGCTAAGTAGATTTCTCAGCCTAAAAGAGGTATAATATCGCTAATTGCCTTTTTTTTTTTAACAAAAACCTTTCATTACAACTTGGCCTAAGGGTTTCATCTTCTGTCATTTATGTGAGGTGAACTATTTGAAAATCTAGAAATCTTCAAACAAGGGCTTGTTTTCTCTGCCTATCTTTTATACATACACTGATGGTAATTCTACATGCCATAATTCGTTGTTTGCATGGTTCTCCATGTCTATCACTACTGTCACCATCAAATCATAATCAACCATATTATCATGGTCAGTGCAGCCCACACTTTTCCCTGCACCAGCTGCACACCTGTCCATCAAATATGTTGTGGTCGGTGACCATAAATATTGTTAAAATGATGGAAAACTGGAATGATGCAAAAAGGGGCCTTTCTCTACTTAATTTGTAATAGAGAATTTGTAATACCTGAATATGTGCATGTGTGCATGCCTGCTAAGTTTTCCAACAAACCATAAATCCCTTTTTCATACAGCAGTCAATCAATCCCTGTCTTCTTCTCATTTGTGCAAGAACATGTACAGAATATGGTATGGTGATATATGTTTAGCAGATGGTCAGCGCGATAAGATTCATACAGTTGCAATCAAAATTATTCAACCTCCATTTCAAATCAGGTTTACTGTCAAAATTTTCATACTTTCAGCTGTTTGCAATGAACAAATCAAACAAAAGCAAACGAAATAGTTCAACACTACGAATGCTTCAACACCTGCATCAGGTGTGCTTGAGACAACACCTCTTTTGCATATTTTGCTGTAGTGAGGGATTCTATTCAGGGGGTTGAATAATTTTGAGACTGGAGAAGTCATTATAATTGCATTTTCAGTTGAATTTGGGGAAACCACTTGAAGCATTTGTTGTGTTGAACTATTTCAATTGCTTTTTTGTTATTTGTTCATTGCAAACAGCTGAAAGTCTGTAAGTTTTGACAATAAACCTGATGCAATGGGAGTCAAATAATTTTGATTGCAACTGTAGGTATCCCATCCTCCAAAGTACTTAGGGGAGTGTGATTTTCTTCTGATATTACAAGCATTATTTCTAGAATGCTATTCATCTCTGCAGTGCCTTTTAGCATAGAATGGGTTTACCTGTAAGAAATACTGCCCTGCATTTAGGGATTCACTTGACATTCTTTGTATTTAGACATTTGTCTCTGCAGAGTGGGTACCCCCTCAACATGCCACACACTGTTAATTGCTGAGGCTGCTATTTTTACCTGGATTCCCACAGTGGGTAGTCACTGATAACCATGCTACAGGACTTGCATTCATTGTGTCAGTGTCTAGTGGAAGGCAAGGTTGGGTACTAGCTTCATGCTCACTGCCTTGGTAATGACCAGCTCAAGGAAGCAGTGTCTGACTTGGACATCCTCTGCACCGTGTGCTCGGATGACAGACTTGGATCTTGACTCTGAGCTGAATATGGCCCATTCAGTGTAAACAGCTTGCTGCTCATAAATGCCCAAGTCCACTGATGACTGACAAGAAAATCAAGAAGCCCAGAAAGTAGTCTGAGTTGCTCTGTAGGTCAGTGCTGTCAAACTCAAATTCTGCCTGGGCCACATCAACACTTCTGAGAGCCTTTGAAAGGCCATAAACAAAGGCTATGATTTTTTTAAAAACATATTATAGTCTACTCTGTTGATTAATACCAATATCCTAGGCTCTGTCTAGGATGATTTGGGGAAACATAATATTTAATTATGCACTATTAGGTGATAACATTTATTATACTGAATAAAGGACTTTTTTTATGTATTGCTGCGTAGACTAGTCCATTAGACTAATGCATTCACTAGTTACTGCTGCGGGAATGTCATCTGTCATCTGTCAAGTCTGGAGTTAATGGTTGAATCACACTAAACTAAACGCAAACACCTGATGCATTTTTAAATCACAGCGTCATATCATGGCAAACCAGCAACTCCAATTTCCCAGAATGCACCATGAACTACAAACACGGATGACAACTACAACCCCCAATGGAACACACAGACACGGCGCCTTCTCCTAATCAAACACACCTGTTCTCAATCACACCACACTACTTAAGAGACTCTCACACACAGCCATTGTGAAGTATTATGCTCAGTTGACTTGTTGCTGGTGTTTACCAAGTCTTTACCTTATGATGGTGTGCTGGTTTTTTGATTTTGTTATTTTCTCTACTTTGATTCTCTGCCTTGCCTAGTTTGGATTGTTTGCATGATTATTTGACCCTTGCCTGTCTATGGTTAGTGATTTCTGCCTAACCCTGTGGATTTGTCTTCTCATTAAACTGCCTTACCTGCACTTGCTTCTGTGTCATCTTCCATTATGTGACAAACGGCACCATGGATGGCATTTCTCTAAGGTCCCATAGGCTTATTACTGCCTTTCTAAAGGGGACAAAGTAATGCCATCAGCCATGTGCCCTTGGTTATAGAACCCCTTAAAGTTCTGCTTATGATTAAAGTGGGTATCTTTTGAAAATTGTCTTCCAGCTAACAATTACTTCTATAGTGACTAAGAGAATTTGGGAGTGGTATGTTCTGGTGCTTACCTTGCATGTTTATCTTGCCTGGAGTGACCTTGTTGCTGAATCAAGTTTTCTGATAATAAGATAATATTACCAACCTGAATCAGTCTGTTGACCTTGCTGCCTTGAAGGGTAAGTCAGAAGAATGTTGTCCTGTCTTCTTATTTAGACTAGTTGGGAGCTACTTGTTTCTTAGGTGCAAGGCTAGTGTGCAATTTAATTTGTAGTGCGAGGCTGCTCAATGTACCCCAGTTGTGGTGTAGGGGCCAAGTAATAGACTGTGTCATTGACCTAGCCAGAAATATGTAATTATTGCAGAAATGTTTGAAACAGTCTGTATAGCTTCATGAGACGTTGGGACATTTCTGCCTGAAAATAAATGTAGCTGAAGACTGACATAATAAATATGCATGACAGTCTATTTTCAGTGGAACCAATGTATGAAATTCAATCACAAGTGATCACTGGAAACGTGTTCATAATGCCAGGTGTGAATGGCTATGCATCTCAGCTGTCCACTTATGATCCGATCACCCAGGACACATGCTATTGTAGGTGTGAATGGGGCTTTAGATGAGCTGTTTATTTGCTATTGATGGTAAGATACAGAGGGCTTCTATGTCTAAAGTAGAGGTTAGCCCACTGGGTGGTGAACTTCATTAGACCTTAATCTATAGACAGGGTGGATGCCCAGTCCCTACTGTAACATGCAACTTTAGGAGTAGCATCTTTTCCTAATGAGACATAATTTAGCATCACTCCTCCTTGTTGTGTGGGTGCGGTAGTCATCTCTGAGCACTTTTCAGAGTAGTTCTAAGGTGAGTTCTTTTGCTTATGAAATTGTTGGCAGATATTATCCCGGTGTTACACACTACCCCTGGTGGTTAGGAAGGTGAAATACAATGTTACTTTTGTATGTATCTATGGTTCTGTGAACCCTGTTTAAATGCCAAGGTTCCTTATTAAGATTATAGCAAATAAATACGCTATGATCGCAGCCTTTATGGTGAATACTGCATTATACATTACTCGTTAAAAAATCTCAATATGCATTCTCACATGCACAATGTGGAATTCAGGTATTAACACATTGCTTCCTGGAGGTTATATGGGGCTCAAAGAACCATGATCATAACTATCTAATTTTAAGATGAAGATTCTTATTTGTCTCCATTTTTAATGTTAGTCTGAGAGGTTGGCAAACCCAAACCTGGCTATTATTATTATTATTATTAGTAGTAGTAGTAGTAGTAGTAGTATTGCTGCTGCTGTTATTTAGAAATATTGAAATATTTTCCAAATGTAGCCTATTATATGGTGTTGTAGGTCAGATTTTGAAAGGGTCTGAAGAGGGGTGTGTGTGTGTGTGTGTGTGTGATGATTACTGGGGGATGGGAGTTGGGGTATTTCAAACTTGGGGGAAGGGAATGTGCTCTGATCTCTCATAACAATGAACAACCCACATACACTTTGCTTATTTTGATTACTATGATAGTCTAATTTTATTACACACAATTTGTTACCAATATTTAAGATAAAAATACTAATAAAAAATAAAATTTTAAATGAATGGTCACATGCTACAGAGAAAATTGGATAAATGATAATTCTGACCTAATTTTAAGAGAACACAAGGAAAAGAGTAGTGAATACTACTAAATAAATCAATTTAGGCATTCTTCTCACTCGCACATTGCAGAGGAAAAAGAAGTAAGTGACCCGGTTGTAGCATGACTTTAAAATGTTATTTTAGATCTGTTAGAGTAGTTAAAGTAGAATATGTGCCTCTTCTAGTTTGTTTCATTGTAATATTAAACCTTCTCTAGGAGTCCCTATCCCTAGCATTAGAGGAAGCATATTTATGTTCCCTCAACATGGCAAGAGAACTGGTTATGGGGTCACAAAAAGTCATAACTCAAAACCTCCTTAGGTAGCAATTAACACGTTTTCTAATGTAATTTAAAAGGCAGAATTTTAAACATCGAAAACACATGCAGAATGAATATTAATTTCAAGTGGAAGGAAACTGGGGAAATATACAATATATTAAGATAAATTAATAATACATAATATACCAATATATACTATATCAATATATAATAACTAATATATACTGTATAGATACTGTGAAACATTGAAAACACTGGACTCTGGAAAACATTTGGGTATTTGGGAACACATGAATCATGGAACATATTGTAGAACCCTGAAATTATAGTTAGTTAATTTCTCAATGTCAGCTAGCATTCAATATTTGATCAAATGTAGCACAGGTACACTTTATCTGCCATCAAATTTAGGCCTCAAATCTTGCTGCTGAATGTGACATTTTGGACAGAATTAAAGTAAAAGTAAAATTAACGGAATAAACCATTTCAGAAATACACTGTATGGGAAAGATTATATGGACACCTGACCCCTACAGCAGTGTGTGGGTCTTCCCTAAACTGTTGTACAAAGTTGAAGCACACAATTGTCTAGAATGTCTTTGTATGTTGTAACATTAATATTTCCCGCCACTGAATATATACAATGCCCTCCACTAGTATTGGCACCCTTGGTAAATATTAGCAAAGAAGGCTGTGAAAATTTGTCTTTATTGTTTAACCTTCTTTAGTCTTTATTAAAAAATACTCTGCTCTCATGGATATCAAACAATTGCAAACAAAATACAGGTTTATCCTAAAAAAATATCTTTGTTAAATATAGGTATGCAACAATTATTGGCAACCTTTTAGTCAATACTTTACTTTAGTCAATACTTTACTCCCTTTGCCAAGATAACAGCTCTGAATCTTCTCCTATAATGCCTGATGATGTTGGAGAATGCATGGCAAGGGATCTGAGACCATTCCTCCATACAGAATCTCTCCAGATCCTTCAAATTTCGAGGCCCACGCTGGTGGACAGTGCTCCTCTGTAGTTCATCCCACAGGTTTTCTATGGGTTTCAAGTCATGGGACTGGGATGGCCATGGCAAGACCTTGATTTCGTGGTCATTAAACTATTTTTGTGTTGATTTTGATGTATGATTTGGATCATTGTCCTGCTGGAAGATCCAACCATGGCCCATTTTAAGCTTTCTGGCAGAGGCAGTCAGGTTTTCATTTAATATCTGTTGACATTGGATAGAGTCCATGATGCCATGTACAAAATGTCCAGGTCCTCTGGCAGAAAAACAGCCCCAAAACATTAAAGAGCTACCACTATATTTACCCGTTGGCATGAGGTACTTTTCCATATGGCTACCTCTCTGTGTGCGCCAAAACCACTTCTGGTGTTTATTGCCAAAAAGCTCTTTTTTTGGTTTCATCTGACCATAGAACCCGATCCCATTTGAAGTTCCAGTAGTGTCTGGCAAACTGAAGATGCTTTAGTTTGTTTTTGGATGAGAGTAGAGTCTTTTTTCTTGAAGCCCTTCATCACTTGTGGTGATGTAGGTGACTTCGGATTGTAGTTTTTGAGACTTTCTGACCCCAAGAGGCAACTAACGTCTGCAATTCTCCAGCTGTGATCCTTGGAGATTTTTTGGCCACTCGAACCATCCTCTTCATAGTGGGTTGAGACAATATAGACACGTCCAATTACAGGTTGATTCATTTCCAGTTGACTGGAATTTCTTAATTATTGCCCTAATGGTGGAAATGGTCATTTCCAATGCTTGTGCATGTGCATTATCTTATAGCCACTTTCCATTTTGTGAAGCTCAACAACCTTTTGCCGCACATCACAGATATATTACTTGGTCTTACCCACTGTTATGAATGACTAAGGGAATTTTTCCTATGTGTTACCTCATATTTATACCCCTGTGAAACAGGAAGTCATGGTTGAACAATTTCCTGTTCCTAGTCACCCAGGTGCATTACAAAATGTCAAATATCAATGGGACTATACTTCAAATACACTTTTCATAGGGGTGCCAATAATTGTTGCACATCTATATTTAACCATTTTTTTTTTTTGATAAACCTGTGGTGTGTTTGCAGTTGTTTGATATCCATGAGAGCAGAGTATTTTTGTGATTTTTTTTCTAGCAAAATATCAAAAGGTTAAATAATTAAGAACTAAACAATACATTTTTCATAGCCTTCTTTGCTCATATTTACCAAGGGTGCAAATATTATATATATATATATATATATATATATATAATGTGTGTGTGTGTGTGTGTGTGGGTGTGTGTGTGTGTGTATATATATATATATATATATATATATATATATATATATATATATATAATAAAATAATATTTTGTTCTGCTCTGTTTATGATTCTGTCATTTTGTGTATTCTATAAGGGTTTTTTTGGAAAACAGGCACAATGGCCAATGCTGCTACGGATCTGGACAATGCAGAAGCCCAGAGACAGTTAAACAACAACAACCGGCCCAGCAGCACAGGATTCTGGGAAAGTGAAACCACTAGCGCTAAACTGTTTGAATGCTCACGCATTAAGGCACTAGCAGGTGGGAAGAAAAATTCAGCTTTATCAGCTCAATCACCATTAATGTCTCGAGTGCTGTGCTTGTAACAGTCATTCACTTCCATGCTCTTGCGTCACAGCTTGGATACATTCTTATATAACTAAGCTGTTTATGTTAGCTTTTGTAGCAAAAAAATAAATATTTAATGTTATCTAATGAAACAACATCCAATGAGTTACAAATACTAATATGACTGTTAATCAGAGTTGCAGAGCAAACTATGAGCTATGTTAACTATGCACATAACTATGTTAGCAATGAAACATGCACCTAACTCATGTAAATATATTCCTCAGTTGCAGTGACATGTTATTCTGACATATTTTTATGAAGCTCTGGGCTTGTGAACAAAATTATGTGATTTCTCTCAATATCTGTCCAAAATAAAGTCCCTTAGAAGATGCAGTTACTGCATCTTTAATGTAAGCTTTATGCTTACATTTTCTTTTCTTTATTAACAGTTCGCTGTTTGGTTCACTTGATCTAGCTTTACTTAGCGAACATAACATGACTATACAGATATTTTGCCTTTCACTTCATTCATCTTCAGTAACCTGGTGAGGGTCATTGTGGATCTTTTAGCAAGTGTTAATTAGCTAGATAAACCAGCCATCTACTTTTCCTCAAACTACAAGATCAACTACTCTATTTGAAAGACTAAATAGTATTTACATACTATTTATTTACATCAATGTGTCTTAATTGTATAATGAATACACGGTTGCCTTAGGGATTTGTTTTTGCATGAAAGGATCGAGGATATGGGATATTGGGATTTTATTCTTCTAATAACATGTCTTCTTGGAAGAACATGTCAACAGGTCTTAGATCCAGATTTTACATACAGTATGTGCAGTTGGTATTAAACCTGTATTGATGTAATAATTATGTTATCCTTTCATCTTGGAATATCTGTTTCTTTTCTAGATGAAAGGGATGCGGTACAGAAGAAAACCTTCACTAAGTGGGTGAACTCTCACCTGGCTCGTGTCTCCTGTCGCATCTCTGACCTGTATAATGATCTGAGAGATGGTTACATGCTCACCAGGCTACTGGAAGTGCTTTCAGGAGAACTATTGGTCAGTTTATTAACGCACTTAATTTTCCTAAATGCAGTACATTTCTACCATTTTACATTTTTGCCCTCATCTTCTAGCATGGCCTATTTAACATTGCTTTTAGAAAATAGATTAATATTGCAGATATATATATATATATATATATATATATATATATATATTTTCCCATCATTTAAGTGAATCAACACAATTATACACAAACTGCAAGCACAATTATTATCAGCAATGTTATGATATTTTTTTTTTTTTTTACAATTATGATCACCAGTTTCTTTGTGTGTTTAAGTTATTTTCTCATTAATATGCCCTTGTGTCTAAGGTTCATGATGGTTGGCTTTATTAGTGTGTATGTTTTGCCTGTACAGTACTTCCAGTTTCTCTTCTGAGTGTAGTGGATCAAATGAATCAAAACCTGATCATTCAGTTTACTTCAACTTAATATTTAGACTTAATAAATTGAGTCACTATAACCCTGATGCTTAATTAGGCCAATTATATACACATACAGTACTGTGCAGAAGCAGAAAAAAGGGACTCACCTACAACTGTCACAAAACATAAAAACATCGAGTCGAGTCATAACAACGTGAGTCGTTGATCATCCAGGTAACAATGCACAGTATTAAGAATCAAGTGTATGTAAACTTTTGAACTGGTTCATTTGTGTAAATTCAGTTATTATTGTGTCTTGTGGACTATATGTAAAAATCTGTTATGTGAAATAGCGTATTTGGGGCAGTACTAAATAAAAAACAAAATGCAATTTTTATGATCCCTGTTATTTTTTAAAACATTATTAACATTTTACTGAGTCTGCAAGGCATATGTAAGCTTATGAGCTCAACTGTATATCTGTCTTTATCCATCTAACTATCTTTCTACCTACTCACCCACTTTTCTATCCTAAGCCCCGACCTACGAGAGGCAGAATGCGAATACACTGTCTGGAGAATGTGGATAAAGCCTTGCAGTTCCTTAAAGAGCAGAGAGTTCATCTGGAGAATGTTGGATCTCACGATATTGTTGATGGCAACCATCGTCTTACACTTGGTCTCATCTGGACCATTATCCTTCGCTTCCAGGTAGGAGAACATCAGCAAAGGTCTTTCATTATGAACTTAAAGATTTGTTCTTAACCTGACCAAATTCAGATGTTCAGATATGAAAGTGATTCATATACTGTGGCTGTGTCTAAAATCGCATAAAGTTGAGGCCAGAAGTTTACATACACATAGGCTAAAGATTTCACAAATCCACACTTTTTGTGTTGGCATTTTCATTGCCAAGTCAATTAGGGCATCTAATTTGGTCACATCAAAGGTAATTTTAAACCAATCAATCAGAGACAGCTTTATATCAGAGTTAATATCAGATCTCAGTTAATATCTCTATCAGAATTTCAATGGGTCAAAAGTTTACATAAACCAAGTTGACTGTCTGTTTAAAAAGTCTGGAAGATTCCACAGATTGATGTAATGGCTTCTGACTGGTCAAATGGCATAATTAGGAGTTAAATGGGAGAGCACCTGTAGCTGTATTTAAGGGCTAACCTTTAGAGCCAATGCATTTTTGCCATTGATACCATTGCAAAACCCAAGCAACGCAGTCAAGACCTCAGAAAAATCATGGAAATCCGCAAGTCTGGTTCCTCTTTAGGAGAAATTTGAATCCTGAATGTACCATTATCATCTGTACAAACAATTGTATGCAAATCTAAAACTCTTGGAACCACACAGAAATTGTGTCATTCAGGAAAGAGGCACAAATTAACTCCCAGAGATGAACAGACTTTGCACCAAAAGGTTCACCTGAAACCCAAGACAATAACTGATGAAGGAGTTGGAGGCATCAGGCTAAAAATGCCAAAGTATGTACATCCACCATTGCAGGGAACAAGCCGCTACTCCAAGACTGGCATTAAAAAACATATTGAAGTTTGCAGGTTATCCCCAGGACAAAGACCTAGCCCTATGAAGAATGTCTAGATATACTAAAGCAAGACCTCAAGACATCTGTCAGAAAGTTCAAATTTGGTTCGCAACTACAGTAGGTCTTCCAGCAGGACAATGATCCTAAGTATACCTTCAAAGTTGTAAAGACAGCAAAGTGAACGTATTGGAGTGGCCATCACAAAGCCCTGACCCGAATCCCACAGAAAATTTGTGCACTGAACTGAAAGAGTGTCTGAGCAAGGAAGCTCACCAACCTGACTGAGTTACACTAGTTCTGTCAAGAGGAATGAGCAAAAATTCTGCTAAATTATTGTGAGAAGCTTGTGGAAGGCTAACCCAAGAGTTGAATTCAAGTTAAACAATTAAAGGCCATGCACCATATACTACCAAAGTGTATGTAAGCTTTTGACCTAGTGAAAATCTGATAGTAGGTAAAAGCTGAAATAAATCTGTTTCTTTGCTATTATTTGGAAATTACCCCTTATAGAAATAAAGTAGATATCCTAAGTGACTTAACACCGGAAATGTATGGTAAAATGAAATGTGTGTAGTTTGAGTTTGAATGTCTGTCCTTCTAGGTGTATGGACATGTTTGGCCTCAACTGTACTTCTGTACTACTCTAGACCATATTTGAGTATAAATAACTGTTTGTTTGTGTTCACACTGAGAAATACAAACAGATGTACTGTAGCACAGTGAAAGGAGGTGGATGATGCATTAAATTTTCCAACAAAATTAATTATGGAGCAATGGACACCTGTTCCACGATGCACCGCAGAATGAAATGGAAGGGGCTGCTTGCAGATATAAGACAAAACTGTACATAAAGCATACAATAAGATGGAAAATACACAGTGAACACTAATGTTTAAGTCAGCAACTAACTTCAAGTAGCACTGAACACAATCAGGTACTGTGTACATTGCATACAGTACTGTGCAAATGTCTTATTCACCCTAATCTTTTAATATAAACTTTGTCTTAGACATTTATTTGATGTTATCTGAATAACCATGTCAGAAGAGAAGAGCAGATTTTAGGTTTCCAAACACTAATTTTCTATAAATATGAAATGTTAAATGTCATTAAAGAAAGTGGCATTAAATAATATTTCAAGTTTTTTCAGACAAAAAAAAGAATGGAGGCAGTCCGGGTTTACCTACAGACACAGAAGCAAATTTGACAGCCACTGTAGTTTTGCAAGTTCTCCATGATGCTTAAAAATCTTAACAACCAGTTTATATATATATATATATATATATATATATATATATATATATATATATATATATATATATATATATATATATAACTGCACATGTACCTGAGTGTGTGCTTTGTCTTTTTTCACGTCATATTCAGTTTTATGTGTTTCATTATTTTGAAGGCATCTTTACAGAATTTCATTATGACTTACATTCTTTATAAGTTTTGCACACTACTGTATATCTTATGATAGTTTCATGTTATACAGGTGCATCTCAAAAAAATTGTTTTCATATATTCTAGATTCATTACACATAAAGTGAAATCTTTCAATCCTTTTTTTTGTTTTCATCTTGATTACAGCTTACAGCTCATGGAAATACAAAATCCAGTATCTCAAAATATTATAATACAGAAATGTAGCTCTAATCAGCTAATTAACTCAAAACACCTGCAAAGGTTTCCTGAGCCTTTAATCTCTCAGTCTGGCTCAGTACACACAACCAATGAAAGTAAATTTTGCATTTCATTTGGAAATCAAGGTCCCAGAGTCTGGAGGAAGAGTAGAGAGGCACAGAATCCAAGTTGCTTGAAGTTCAGTGTGAAGTTTCCACAGTCAGTGATGATTTGGGGTGCTATGGCATCTGCTGGTATTGGTCCACTGTGTTTTCTCAAGTCTAGAGTCAATGCAGGGTCTACAGGAGATTTTAGAGGACTTCATGCTTCCATCTGCTGATGACCTTTATGGAGATGCTGATTTCCTTTTCCAGCAGGCCTTGGCGCCTGCCCACAGTGCCAAAATTACTAGTAACTGGTTTGCTGACCATGGTATTACTGTGCATGATTGGGCAGCCAACTCGCTTGACCTGAACCCCATAGAGAATCTATGAGAGACACCAGACCCACTGTGTAACAGTGTAAATTTGCTGTCCCCTCAAAATAACTCAACACACAGCCATTAATGTCTAAACTATTGGCAACAAAAGTGAGTACACCCCTAAGTGAAAATGTCCAAATTGGGCCCAATTAGCCATTTTCCCTCCCCGGTGTCATGTGACTTGTTAGTGTTACAAGGTTTCAGGTGTGAATGGGGATCAGGTGTGTTAAATTTGGTGTCATTGCTCGCACACTCCCTCATAATGGTCACTGGAAGTTCAACATGGCACCTCATGACAAAGAACTCTCTGAGGATCTGAAAAAAAGAATTGTTTCTCTACATAAAGATGGCCTAGGCTATAAGAAGATTGCCAAGACCCTGACACTGAGCTGCAGCACGGTAGCCAAGACCATACAGCGGTTTAACAGGACAGGTTCCACTCAGAACAGGCGTCGCCATGGCCGACCAAAGAGGTTGAGTGCACATGTTCAGCATCATATCCAGAGGTTGTCTTTGGGAAATAGATGTATGAGGTTTGAAGGGGTTGGGGGTCAGCCTGTCAGTGCTCAGACCATACACCGCACACTGCATCACATGGCTGTTGTCCCAGAAGGAAGCCTCTTCTAAAGATGATGCACAAGAAAGCCCGCAAACAGTTTGCTGAAGATAAGCAGACTAAGGACATGGATTACTGGAACCATGTCCTGTGGTCTGATGAGACCAAGATAAACTTATTTGGTTCAGATGGTGTCAAGCGTGTGTGGCGGCAACCAGGTGAGGAGTACAAAGACAAGTGTGTCTTTCCTACAGTCAAGCATTTTGGTGGGAGTGTCATGGTCTGGGGCTGCATGTGTGCTGCTGGCACTGGGGAGCTACAGTTCATTGAGGGACCCATGAATGCCCACATGTACTGTGACATACTGAAGCAGAGCATGATCCCCTCCCTTTGGAGACTGGGCCGCAGGGCAGTATTCCAGCATGATAACGACCCCAAACACACTAAAGCATGTCTCCAGACCTAAACCTATTGAGCATCTGTGGGTCTCTAACATCCACCAGCTCCGTGATGTTGTCATGGAGGAGTGGAAGAGGACTCCAGTGGCAACCTGTTAAGCTCTGGTGAACTCCATGCACAAGAGGGTTAAAGCAGTGCTGGAAAATAATGGTGGCCACACAAAATATTGACACTTTGTGCCCAGTTTGGACATTTTCACTTAGGGGTGTACTCACTTTTGTTGCCAGCGGTTTAGACATTAATGGCTGTGTGTTGAGTTATTTTGAGGGGACAGCAAATTTACACTGTTACACAAGCTGTACACTCACTACTTTAAATTGTAGCAAAGTGTCATTTCTTCAGTGTTGTCACATTAAAAGGTATAATCAAATATTTACAAAAATGTGAGGGGTGTACTCACTTTTGTGAGATACTGTACTAATCTACCAAGATTAATACATAGTAAGTTATTTTTTGGGGTCATATTATGGTATTTACGCCCACATATGTCTGTTTCTAAATGCAATTTCAAATAAGAACTAAACACATTTTGTAAGGTGTGTTGGGTTTTTGTCCATTTTCAAATTGCGGCTTAGTTTATTCTTAGTGCAGTATGTTGTAGTTATATTTATCGGTCAGTGTTTGTGTTTGATCTAGTTTCAAGGGTGTGTGGTAGGTGTCCTTTTTTTTTTTTTTTTTTTTTTTTTTTTTTTTTTTAACACTGCTGGAGTCATTTGATCTCTGGCTGCCATTCTGTTTCCTGCAGAGTCTGTGTGATCCACTGCTCTGTGCGTGCATGCGTGTGCGTGTGTGTATGTGTGTTTCATGTGTTTGGAATGAAGCATGCATCTGTCCTTATAGAAATAGGTTTAAAATTGACCAAAAGAATTAGAACAGTTGTTCTAAGCCATTAGAGCAATAGGGCTGCAACATTAAAAATGCTGGTTTTCTGTAGCAGACAAACAAAGAGCTAGGCAATACTCAGAAATGTGAAGCAGACAAATAGTCACGTGATCAGCAAACACTAGACAAAACTAAAACAGTAAACAAGAAGCAGATGGATAAAACAATAATCAAGATTGGCAGATAACACAGTGAGACTTAGTAATGCAGAGAGTCCGGGTGATTTAAAGGGACTAGTGTGATTGCAAACAGGTGAGTTTCATTAGTAGCGAGAAAACAGCAATAGGAGTTTGAATGATGGACATGTGATGAGGTTGTGGACTAAGGATTATTGTTGTAGTCTGCATCTTCAGGAGTTGCAGAAAAGAGAGCAGCAGTTTCCCAAAAGTGAAAAAACAACAACAATACTGATCTTGTCTTTTCATTCTGAAACTCTGTGACTGTGAAAGTGTCCTCTGAGTCATTTTCTTTTTCCTTGTTCCTATCCTCCTCATCTGATGTAAATTAAAACATCATTCTCTTCTCTTTTCTACTCTTCTTTTCTCCCTTCTTCCATTCATTGAATCTATTATAGCTGCTTCTTTCATCTCCTTTTCTTTTTCCTACATCATTTCTTTTTTTCATATTCCTCTTTCTTTTCCTTCTTTTCTTTCCTCTATTTTGGTTTTTCTTCCACCTCTCACTTTCATTCCTGTTTTTTTTTTCTTTCCTGGTCCCCTTTTTCTAATCAGTTTATTTTTCCACTATCGTCTATCGATTTCTTTCGATGTCTTTATGAATCTCAATCATTTCCCACTCAGTTTTTCTCACCACCTCTTCGTTGTTCATTATGCCCCTTTATTTCATGTAAGGTAGCTTCTCTCTCTCTCTCTCTCTCTCCCTCCCTTCACGTCACCGTCCCCTCCCCTTCTGAGTGCCGGTTCAGTTTCTCTGCTCAGTCAGCAGGTCAAGCTTAAACACTGCAGCATAGAGAGGGAAAGACAGAGAGAGAAAAGAAATGATGGAGAAAGATATGAAGGGACAAAGAGGGAAGAGAAAGAGAAAAAAGGCAGAAAAGAAGCATTTCAGAGGTACCAATATTTGGCAGTAGACTGTAGGTGTCAAGATTCAAGTTGTTGTTTTTTTTTTTCATTTATGTTCAGTTTTTGGTGACTGGTATATAGGTGGTTTACACACATTTACAGTTTTAACCATTTGATTAAAACAGTAGTTTGGTTATGTGATGATTAATACTGAAAACTCATGTTTTTAGTGGCATAACTGTGTTGATTAAATATGATTAACACTCTTAGAGGCCAGTTTTCATGTAAATATACTATATATAAAGTATAGCCTGGTAATACAGTTTGTGCTGTTTTGACTCCTATCTGAATCTGGCCGTTTAGGACATGTTGTAGAATGCATTGTTATTATGTTAACCTCCTGTATCTAAAAAGCACGTCAGGGTAAGGTAAGGGTAAGGAATATCAGCAGCTTCTATACTCTCCTTGCACATAGAGTGATTATAACTTTTACAACTTTAGAATTACTATGGATATAGTATGAGATTAGGCTGCCATGGCTGTGTTACTAGGAGGAAATCTATTTTGCTACACAGACTTTTTCAGTGGGGAAGCATTTTTGAGCGGACAATATTTCATACTCGAAAGGGACTTCTTAGGTGTTTTGTAAGATGTAATTATTTTCACAAGCCTATACAAAGTCTAACTGCGCTGTGCATTGTGATCCTGATTTTCTTTGACAGATCCAAGTGATTAAAATTGAGACAGAGGACAACAGGGAGACACGCTCGGCTAAAGATGCACTGTTACTGTGGTGCCAGATGAAAACAGCAGGGTGAGACTCATTTTTCTCATGGGCAAGTCCATGTATATGTTTTCACAGAATAATAAAGTTGTAAGTCCACTTAGGTGTCTGATGAGCTGTTGTGATGCTCAGAGTGAATGTTTAAATGAATGAACTAAAGAACAAGATCACCAAGTGTCACTTGCACACAGAGCAGAGTGTTTCATTCAGCCAGATTCCACTGTTTCAATAGAGCCTTATTCTTATATTGAATATCCTCAGTAAGGCTGAGGCTGGAGTTGGCCTGAGAATACAAACTGTGGTAAAAATGATGGAATCACCATACTTAGAGGATGCTCACCCAGATTTTTTACTGCATAGTAAATAAACAAAGCAATTTTGTTTAATAGCTGAACATTCTGGCTTCGTGAAACATACCTCAAGCAAATTAAATTAAATTGTTTTAGTTAATGCCGTATTTTTTCCAGATCAAGTAGAGGGAAAAAATTCTGGAATCACTCAATGTTGAGGAAAAAATTATGGAATCATCAACAAAAAAATCACAATTAGTACTTTGTTGCTCCTCCTCGGGCTTCTATGATGGCTTGAATTAATTGATTCACTAATGAAAAACAATATTCTCCATCAAGCTGGTTCCAACTTTCTCGATTAGCATTTGACAGATCAGCTTTGCAGGATGGAGCCTTGTCATGGACCAATTTTTTAAATTTCCACCAGCTTGAGATCGAGGCTGTTTGCTGGCCATGTCATTACGTTGATGTGCCTTTTCTGAAGAAAAGATTTAACACTCTTTGCTCTGTGGCAAGATGCATTATCATCCTGAAAAATGGGTTAATCATCACCAAACCTGTTTTCTATTGATGGAATGAGAAAAGTGTCCAAAATTTCAACGTACAACTGTGCATTGACTGTTGAGATCTCCTCTGGTCCTTTACCTGACATGTGACCTTGTATCATAAATGAGTGGAAATTTGATTGTTTTCTTCAGGCAGTCATCTATATATGTTTCATTAGAACAGCACCAGACAAAAGTTCAAGCATCATCTCCTTGGCCAATGCAGATTCGTGATTCATCACTGAGTATCACTTTCATCCAATCATCCACACTCCTTGATAACCTTGTTTTTTTCTGTTTAGGTGTAAGCAGTGGTTTTCATATGGCTTTTCTATACATAAATCTCATTTCGTTCAGCCGATTTCTTACAGTTCTGTAACATACAC
Source organism: Ictalurus furcatus (assembly GCF_023375685.1). Lineage (NCBI taxonomy): Eukaryota > Metazoa > Chordata > Actinopteri > Siluriformes > Ictaluridae > Ictalurus > Ictalurus furcatus. Next base: position 23,494,667 of record NC_071258.1, read on the forward strand.
TGACTCCTGTTTCCGCGCATTTGTTTTTCATTTGTTTTATTGTGCATTTTCTATTTTCAAGGCCTATCGCTTTGAGTTTTCTATTCTGACGTTTGCTGTCTTTCTGGGTATACCCGTATGTTTTCCTTTTATAACCTTTCCATTTTGTTTATACTTGCACCAAATTTTAGACACATGTTGGGAACAACCAACATCTTTTGCAACACTCCGTATTGGATTTCCTTCTTGACAGAGTTTTATAATCCTTTCCATTGTTTCTGTTGACAACTTTCTTGTTGGGGCCATGTTTCCTTTCAAAAAGTTCAAGGTAAAGATCTGTAAGCACACTTTTAAGTTCTGTAAGCACTCTCTTTTAACCGGAGACTAATTTGCATTTTTAGACTTGTGTTGGTATTTGTTTTAGAAGTGCAAATTATAAGGAGATTCCATAAGTTTTTCCTCAACATTGAGTGATTCCATAATTTTTACCTCTACTTGATCTGGGAAAAAAATATGCCATTAATTAAAATATTTCATTTAAATTTGTTTGAAGTATGTTTCACAATGCCAGAATGTCCAGCTATTAAACAAAAAATTGTTTTGTTCATATTTGTGTTTTGTTTATTTGCTACGAAGTAAAAAAGCCGGGTGAACATCCTCTAAGTGTAGTGATTCCATCATTTTTGCCAGGGGTTGTAATTAGAATTTCATTTATTTATGCAAGTACTGAGTTGTGTGTTAACAAAATTTGATCTTAACATAAATTAGATATAACAATAGGGCATCTATTAGCCATTTGAAAATAATTTTGCATTTTGAGTGCAAAGACATCTAAAATGACGAGATGACGAGACACTTTTGTATGGAACCAAATCAAAAATGTAACTCTTAAACTACAAACCTGTAACAGTGACGATACAGTAGTCTCTAGACTAACACTTCCTGGTTTGAATAAAGGGGAAAACCCCACCTGATGCATCAAACATTAAGGGGCTACAACAACTTTGGGGCAGATACTTGGGCAGATACTGTACCACAACAAATGCAAACAGCATATGCAAAGAAAAGAATTCACTTGAATTGTACATACTGTATATACATAACTGTATATACTGTATGTACATATAAGGTTCATATAGGTTGTCTTTCTAATTGTCACATACAGCATACTAGGCTGCATAATACTACAATAAATAGTATGTACTCTACTACAGTGTGCAGCATAAAGTATTCATGTGTGCCATTTTGATAACAACACTGGTATTATTGGAGGAAGGCATTACAGTTACGTATATCGATCAGCAAAAGTAGAAACCACAGCTATAAGAATTTGTACATAATGAGGTTTTTGTTTTGGCCTTACAGACAGTTTCCCCGAAAACAGAGGGAAAATATGAAAACCAATATTTAATCATTTATAATATAATCAACTAGTATTGTAAGTAACCAAACAAATTTTTTGCATGTGTGTCTTCAGATATCCTGAAGTGAACATCCACAATTTTACCACATGCTGGAGAGATGGATTGGCTTTCAATGCCCTTATTCATCGACACAGGTCAGGAAAACACATGGTCATACCATGTAAGACATTGTTTTTATGGACAAATCAAAATATACACTCACCGTCCACTTTAGTAGGAACACCTGTACACATACTCATTTATGCAGTTACGCATCCAATCAGCCAATCATGTGGCAGCAGCACAATGCATTATATAATGCAGGTAAAGGTCAAGAGCTTCAGTTAATGTTCACATCAAACATCAGAATGAAGAAAAAGTGTGATCTTTTGAATGTGAGCCAAACTGGACAGTTGAAGATTAGGGAAAAAAATTACCTGGTCTTTTTCCAGTCTTCAGCTGTCCAGTTTTGGTGAGCCTGTGTCCATGATAGCCTCAGATTCTTGTTCTTGGCTGACAGGGTGGAACCGAATGTGGCCTTCTGTTGTTGTAACCCATCCAGCTCAGGCTTTGATGTATTGTGCGTTTTGAGATGCTTTTCTGCTCAACACAGTTGTGAAGAGTACTTATTTGAGTTACTATAGATTTCCTGTCAGCTCCAGTCTTGTCATTTTCCTGTAATTTCTCTAATCAACAAAGTGTTTCAGCCTGCACACCTTCTGCTCACAGGATTTTTTTTTTTTTTTTTTTTTTGCATCATTATATGTAAACCCTAGAGACTGTTGTGTGTGAAATTCCCAGGAGATCAGCAGTTTCTGAAATACTTAAAAATACCACCACACCTGGCACCAACAACCATGCCACAGTTAAAGTCACAGAGATCACACATTTTTTCCCCCATTCTGATGTTTGATGTGAACATTAACTGAAGCCCTTGACCTGTATCTACATGATTTTATGCATTGTGCTGCTGCCAGGTGTGCAGGTGTTCCTAATAAAGTGGACAGTGAGTGTAATAATTATCCCAACGTTCCATTCAGGAGGAGTCCACCTACGTATGATGCATTTTTGGACACTGAGATAAAGGACAGCGGTCTGTATTTTTGTACCAATATGAAAAAGCATCGCATGTGCTCTTCTGAGAGAAGGCAATCACATCATTCTTTTCCCTATAAAAGGAAATAGTGGAAAGAAGTAATGAAAAAATATCATTGCATAAATGCTGTATTGGAATCATAATACTGGAACTGTGATAAATTATCATGACATAAATATTACATTTTTTAGTATATTTCATTTTCTAAAATATATCATATTTTATGTTTACTAAATGCACACAAATGCTTTTCTCTCCCTCTAAAAATCACTGATTTAAGATGAATATCATTCTTGTTTCAGGCCTGATTTGATCGAATTTCACAAACTGACCAGATCGAATGCTACACACAATCTGCAACAAGCTTTCAATATCGCCGAGCAGAACCTCGGACTCACTAAACTTCTTGATCCAGAGGGTAAAATTTAATCATCTACACATTATACCCCACTATATAGTGTCATTAAATTGATTAAGTGAGGTTTTATTTCTTAACAATTAACACATTTTATCTTTCAGATGTGAACACTGAGAATCCAGATGAGAAGTCTATTATAACATACGTTGTGTCCTACTACCACTACTTCTCCAAAATGAAAGCTCTTATAGTAGAGGGCAAAAGAATTGGAAAGGTGAGAGGACTAATATCCAGGGTATTTCTATTTATTTTACATGACACAGATATATAACACATATATACATACACTACCAGTGAAAAGGTTAGACACACTCATTCTTTATTTTTATTATTTTTTCCCATACATTTTAGAATAATAATAATGTCATCAAAACTCTGGATTAACACAAATGGAACTATGGAAATTATGTTGTGACAAAAAATCCTAAATAAATCAAAATAATTTAGTATTTCAGCATCTTCAAAGTAGAATTGCCTAGAATTTCCAGAAATGTATTCTTGGCATTTTCTTAACCAGTTTCTTGAGGAATCCCTCTGAGATGTTTTTAAAATAGTATTAAAGGAGTTCCCACCTACGCTGGATACTTATTGGCTGCTTGTCAGAATATTTCGCTCCGAGTCATCCGTTTAAAAAACAACAACATTTTTTTGTAAAGAAAATGTTAGTTTTTGGATGAAATTTTTTTTATAAAGTGTCCACAAACCTTTGACCAGTAGTGTATTTTTCACAAATTCACGGTTATAGCTGGGCAAAATACAATCTCTGTGGCTATATTTCTCCTCCAAAAAACATACACAAAAAAGCCCCACTACATTTATTCATTTTGACTAGTTTGATATTTGAACTGAGCCTAAATTTAGAAACAAATATATCGCACCAAAGTGACACTCATATGACATTAACCACAAAATTCTTACTTATAAATGATGATTCCACGATGACATGATGTCTTTTTCCTGTAGGTGTTGGATAACGCCGTTGAAGCTGAGAAGATTATTCAGCGTTATGAAGCTCTGGCGTCCGATCTGCTGGAGTGGATTGAAAAAACCATTAGCATCATTAGCAACCAGAAGTTTGCTAACTCTCTAACAGGAGTACAGCAACAGCTGCAGGCCTTCACAACCTACTGCACCATTGAGAAGCCTATAAAGTATGCAACACACCAAAGCATTAGCTTAAGTGCAGCCATTGTTAGTATTCTTTCCACTGAACAGCATTAGCAATTATCATGCTCATCTCACAACTTATTTTAACATTTACCATTAGCACATTCTCATTTATCAGCTAGTACCATTTTATCTAGCAATTGCCTAAAGGCACCTACTATCGACATTTTACCGGGTTTACTGAGTAACGTCAATACACGTTTGTTTTTATTGCGACTATATTGTGTTTGTTAAAAAGGTAGTATTAAAAGCATCAATAGTAGCTGTCTTTACCGCAACGTTAGACAATAATAGTAATTGTATTAAACAGTATTGATCATTTGAGATGTCTTTCCATAGCATAGGTTTACATTAGCCAATAACACTATTGGTAGCCTCATGGATACCAAATAATATTATTATTACAAGATAATATTACTATTATCTAGTACTATATTCTAACACTGGATAATAATATTATTTATTATTATTAATTTATTAATTTCCTACAAGGAAATATTACTTGTGTGTTGTGTAACTTTGTGTATATTGTTTGGAAAATGTTTACTTTAACTGTATTAATACGTCATGGCTTTGTAACATTAATTGTGAAAACGTTTTTTTTTCTGGCAGGTTCCAGGAGAAAGGGAACCTTGAGGTGCTGCTCTTTACTATCCAAAGCAAACTCCGAGCCAACAACCAGAAGCTATATGTGCCTCATGATGGAAAGCTCATTTCTGACATCAACAAGGTAGAACTAGTAACCAGTGGTGGCTGCTGGTGACATTATATGGGGTAAATGGGGTTTAACTTGACAATTAAACTATTAGGGTTGAGTTATATTATGTTACAAAATCTCATTGATAATAATAATAATAATAATAATATTAGCCCAAATGGAGATCAAATCTAGGGGGCATCTCGGTGTGTGTAATCACATGACACAACTGTCACCGATAGGCTGCGTGAATCTACAGTGCTAAGCTTGTTACGCCTAACCCACAGCGTCGATTCATACCATTCTGTGTGTTTTTCTTACAACCGCTGGTGGTGGTGTTGCACTCATTTATTAATTGCAAATAAGAAATATGGATGCCGAAAATTAAAGCTTATATTAATTTTCTTTCCTTTAAAGGACAGGGAGCTTAGTCTTGCTAACCCATTGACGCTAGCTGCCCCTTTAATAACTGTTTGTGTGTGTATATGAAAATGTATGGAAGAAAGAATGGTTACTGCTAAAGCTTTGTCTAAAAATGTAATTCCACTTGTGCAGATAGCTCTGTTTTCCTTAGACACCGGTACCTTATTTTTGTGGTTGGTATTCCTGAAGTTTAGGTTGATTTGATCCCTAATCTAACAGCTAAACGACCTCACGTGTGCTGATTAAAGTACTTAAAAACTACCCTTACATTGGCTAATGGGAAAAGAAGGGAAAATTTTATAAGGGAGCTTTAAAAAAGACCTGGAATGTAGGGTATGGGTTTTAAAATATACTGTAATGTGCTTGTTCTAAATGCTCTTTTACAATGGATATCTGTTTTCTTGTTTAAGGCATGGGAAAGGCTAGAGAAGGCAGAGCATGAAAGGGGTGTGGCTTTAAGGAAAGAGCTAATTCGTCAGGAGAAACTGGAGCTACTTGCTCAGCGGTTTGATCACAAAACCACCATGAGGCAGGCGTGGCTTAATGAGAACCAGCGGCTTGTTTCCCAGGTAAAGCAGTATGTTGGTTATAACAATATGATTTGAGGTTTTTAGGTTTATGGTATGGTCATTTATTTTACTGGTTAATTTCAACGGTTGTCCCATTCGCTCCATCGCATTTTTACACTGCCACCTGTACACATACACATTATCAGGAGAAGCCTTGAGCATGGCAGTGGCTTTTGGAAATCCATTACCATCAGGATAATGTTTATACTCATCAAATTGATTATAGAGAATTTGAGCTATAGGATTGGCTAATTATAATTATGTGTTTTTTTCCTCTAAGGATTTTGCTGTTAATTGTTATAAATTGTTCATTTTGAGCAGTCTACCTGCTGCTGAGGCATAAACTGCAGAGTAGGGTTAAGCTTCCACTGTACATGTATTCCTCCAGAGAGCCCCAAAAATATTGATAACATTTCTTCATTTTGTCATGCATTTTTCTTTCAGGACAATTTTGGCTATGATCTGCCAGCAGTAGAGGCGGCAATGAAGAAGCATGAGGCGATCGAGGCTGACATCTCGTCATATGAGGAGCGCATGGGTGCGGTGGTGGAGCTGGCCATGGAGATGGAGAGTGAAGGATATTACGACATCAGACGTATTATGGCTAGGAAAGACAACATTATAAAACAATGGGATCTGCTGAAAGAACTTGTGACGGCTCGAAAAACACGGTTGGAGAAAAACCTAGCGCTACAAAAAACCTTCCAGGAGATGGTCTACATGATCGACTGGATGGAGGAGATGCAGGTGTGAGAGAAACATAATATTCTTTCTAAATTATACAAAAATCAGTTATAAAACATTTTATATAGATTGGTAAAATACATTGCCATTCCATGTATATACTGTATCTGTGTCCAGCAGTCTATAATATAAAACAGCAATTTAATCTTTGTGCATCAATTAAAAAAAGTTACACATAGGTCCATAGAGGACAAAAATGTCCATGTCCAAAAACTGTCATAAAAAATATTATATATAAATATTTTTTTCCACTTTCACTGACATCAAACATTACATTTACATGCTGGTTTCCTTACATAATGCCACAGATGTTTTTTATTTTATGAAAAAAAGAAAAATAATTATTATTTTCCATATACTAAATGCTAAGCAGAATTTTGTTTCTTTGATTATTACAGTCTTTGATATGTCAATGATTAACAACAACATTTTTGATGCATTCATAATTTTTTATGCAGGGTCAGATAAAAAAAACAAAACCTACCACTCAGGTCCATAAAGGACAAAAATGTCCATGTCAAAAAACTGTCATAGAAATATTAGATAATATTTTTTTACACCTTCACTGACTTCGATTTTTTACTAGCATCAGTTCTGATCATAATTACCAAACATTCATTCATTTTCAGAATTTTAACCCTTTAAACGCCAGTTTCTGTTCATAATGCAAAAATCTTCAAAGCTCAGTAACCCTCTTTGACTCATATACATGGGGTGGGATTTGTGATTTCCTCTACAATATAATTTCTTTCTTTCAAACTGTTCATATATAAAAATTTTCAGTACACACATACAAACCACAACTCTGTTATCCATACAAACACACCCACACAATTATAGCTGCATCATTTATTCAGTTGGTCTGCAGTGCTCTATAATATAGCAGAATCAGAAAAAAGGAAAAGCATGTATTTTCCCCATAGGCTAAACCTGAGAAAATAGTACACATTTCAGAAATAAAAAAACAACAAAAAAACATTGTGTTTTGAAACCTTGTCAACAAAATAAAAGCCTATTAACGTCACAGGGATTAAATATTGCATGGGTTTCAGTGGGGACATTTTTGTCCTTAAGGTCCTTAGTATAACTATTTGGTGTACCTAGTTTAAAATAGATTTGTGAAAGCAAAGAGGGTGAAATATTAAAATTCCTATAAAAATACACACCTTTTGCAAAATTTATGCTGTTTGCATTAACACAGACAAAATGACAATGAAGGGTTAACTCAAGGGTTAATATTGTTCAATCATTTAAGTTAATTTTTACTATTGTCTGTATATAACAATGCAAGTAATATCACTTAATACATTTAATTACTAGCATGAAATAGAATAACATGCTTATTGATTAGCACATTGTTTATGTAACTGATGGTTTCGCAGTTTGTCTCTTTTATCTGTAGAAGCAGTAGTAAAATGATCTTGTCTTGTGCAGATGAAACTGCTCTCTAAAGACTTTGGGAAACACCTGCTGGAAGTGGAGGACCTGCTGCAGAAACACACTCTACAGGAGGCGGACATCACCGTACAGGCAGAGCGTGTGCAAACACTCAACACTGCTGCGCTTAAATTCACCACCATTGATGGTACGTCTGTCCTGAGACAATGAAGTAACATTTAGTAAACTAAATAATAATAATAATAATAACAACAATAGTTTCAGTAGCGCTTTTAAGAACAAATACACACTAATTGTGATTTTAACAAACCTTTTAACAAACAAAACACACCATAGGTATGCACCCATAATTGAATTTATGATATACTGTGATATTTAACATGCACAATAAACACTTCACACTTCACAGTATTGTAAGCAAATTACACAGTACTGCAAGCGCTTTGCACAATGAATACTTAATGCAGTATTGTGAATACACTGTATAGCCAAAAGTATGTGGATACCTGACCATCACACTCCTATGCGGGCCTTCCCCAAATGGTTGCCGCAAAGTTTGAAGCACACAATTGTGCCTGGATCAGACTTGTTGCAAAATGACAATGCCCCTGTGCACAAAGTGAGGTACATACAGTAAAAGATTAGGTTTGCAAAAGCTTGAGTGGAAGAACTAGTGTGGCCTGCACAGAGCCCTGACCTCAACCTCACTGAAAGCCTTTGGGATTAATAGGAATGCTGACTGCACCCCAGACCTCCTCGCCCAACATCAGTGTGTGAATTCAGTTGAATTTTTTGTGAATGGAAACAAATCCCCACAGCCATGTTCCAAAATCTCTCTCAAAGCCTTTCCAGACGAGTGAAGTTTATTATAACAGCCAAGGGGACTAAATCTGGAATAGGATGTTCAACAAGCACACATAAGTATCCAGGTCAGGTATAAGGTCAGGTATCCACATACTTTTGGCAATCCAGTGTACTCCATACAGTGTCATGAACACTTCATACAATATCATGAAAATGTCGCACAGTATTGCACAGTACGCCATCACCAGAAGTGATGTAAGATTATATATTTGTATTGGTTTTTGTTCCTGTATTTATAGTTTTAGTTGTAGGTTGTGCATACATAACACACAGTATGCATGTGCCCATAATTGATTTTATGATGTACTGTGATATTCAACATGCACAATATTTTAAACATTTCACTTTTGCAAGTTTGCAAAGTATTGCAAACACAATATCATGAACACACTTCACACACTTTGCGCAGTATCACAAAAACACTTCATATCTATGAAAACACTTTGCACAGTATCGTGAGCACTTCGTACAGTGTTGTGCACACGTCACACGTCATACAGCTTAGTATATTTGTACTGATTTGATTTTGTTCCTGTATTTATTGTTGTGATTTAAGTGCGTGTTTTTCAATCTGTGATGCTCTAATCCAGAATTTAAAAACCATGTGTTGAGAGTACCACAGAAGACATAACTGTTATTTAACTTATAATAAAGTCATTTAATTGCTCAAAAACACATCAATGTCCACAATAAAATAAAACCCCAATTCCAAAAAAGTTGGGACAAACTGTGTCAAAATGGTGTAAAATGTAAATAAAAACAGAATGCAATGATTTGCAAATATCATGAACACATATGTTATTCAGATTAGAACATAGAAAACATATCAAATGTTTAAACTGAGGAAATGTGCCATTTTAAGTAAAAAAAATAAGGTAATTTTGAATTTCATGGCTGCAACGCGTCTCAAAAAAGTTGGGATTAGGGCAACAAAAGGCTGGAAAAGTAAGTGTTACTAAAAAGAAACAGCTGGAGGTTAATTGGCAATATTGCATGCCCGTGATCTTTGGGCCCTCTGGTGGCGCTGCATTAAAAACAGGCATGATTCTATAATGGAAATCACTTTTTGAGCTCAGAAACACCTCCAGAACTCATTGTCTGTGAACACAGTTCGCCATGCCATCCACAAATGCTGGTTAAAGCTCTATCATGCAAAGAAGAAGCCATATGTGAACATGATCCAGAAACACTGCCGTCTTTTCTGGGCCAAAGCTCAGTTAAAATGGACTGAGTCAAAGTGAAAAACTGTTCTGTGGTCTGACGAAGTGAAATTTTAAATTCTTTTTGGAAACCATGGATGCCGGGTCCTCTAAACTAAAGAGGACTGAAGAGGAGAGGGACCATCCGGCTTTTTATCAGTGCTCAATTCAAAAGCCTGCATCTTTGATGGTATGGGGGTGCATTAGTGCCTATGGAATGGGCAGCATGCACATCTGGAAAGGCACCATCAATGCTGAAAGGTATATACAGGTTTAAGAGCAACATATGCTTCCATCCAGATTCCATCCCATCTTTACTTCTGAGAGACTCTGCCTCTCTAAGATACTCTTTTTATACCCAATCATGTTACTGACCTATTGCCAATTAACATAATTAGTTGTAAAATGCTCCTCCAGCTGTTTCCTTTTAGTAACGCTTACTTTTCCAGTGTTTTGTTGACCACGTCCCAACTTTTTTGAGACGTGTTGCGGCCCTCAAATTAAAATTACCCTATTTGTTTCTTAAAATGGTACATTTCCTCAGTTTAAACATTTGTTATGTTTTCTATGTTCTATTGTGAATAACATATGGGTTTATGAGATTTGCAAATCATTGCATTCTGTTTTTATTTACATTTTACACAGCGTCCCAACTTTTTTGGAATTGGGGTTGTATGTAACTCAAATAAACCATATAAGTTCTCTTTTGTCCCTATAGCGATATAACTTAAGGCAACAGCAATAAGAACAAGATATCAGTAGATGAAGTTTGAATTAGATGGGTTTTAGTATAATTGTTTAAATAACTTTTCAAGCCAAAAACTGGTAAATGGGAACTAAATGGCCACAACAGTTAAAGAAAATTGGGGACCACTGGATTAATCTGAGAATCTGATTTGCTGCAGCCAATCATTTGGATTTATTGTTTCATCAGGTCATAAATAATTAATATAAAACTGAATATATCATTATATCTCTCTTGGTCTTTTGTAGGATACCAGCCATGCGACCCTCAGGTGATCTGCAATCGTGTTAATCATGTGAGCACTTGTCTGGAGGAACTGAAACAGCTAGCCGCTAAACGTCGCTCCGAGCTGGAGGATTCTCGTGAGCTCTGGGTTTTCTTCCAGGAAGTAGAAGAGTCTGAGTGCTGGATGCGCGAGAAGATTGCGATCCTGAACACACAAAGCTGCGGTAAAGATCTGAGCAGCGTCCTAAAGCTCCTGCAGAAGCACAAGAGCCTAGCTGGTGAGCTGTTAGCTCGACGTGCACTTCTCCAGCAGACTATGAAAAAGGGAAAGCAAATTGTCACGCAGAAACGGTTGCACACAGCTGGAATAAATGACAAGTTGATGGAGGTGAAGGAAGATTGGAAAAGACTGGAGGATCAAGCCGCAATGAGACTTGGCCACCTGCAGGAGGCGCTGGATTTCTTTCAGTTTAGTGCCGAAATGGATGATCAGCTAGCATGGCTTCAAGATGCTTACAGACTTGTCTCCAGTGACGATTTTGGTCACGATGAGTTTTCTACGCAGTCGCTGCTCAAGAAGCATGTTCGTGTTCGTGACGAAGTGGACAAGCACCGGCAAAATGTTGTAGCACTCCGTAAACATGCAGTAGTACTGCCACTTTATTATGGAGAGCTAGAGGAAGTGAAGGAGCGGATACAGGAAGTGGAGCGTGTGTACAGTGAGGTAGCAGAGGTTGCGGTGATGAGGCAGCAGTGGCTGAACGATGCTCTTGCTGTCTACCGCATGTTCAGTGAAGTGAATGCATGTGAACTGTGGATTGATGAGAAGGAAAAATGGCTGAAGAAAATGGCTGTTCCTGAGAGACTTGAGGATGTTGAGGTGATTGCTCACAGGTAGGCGAGTAAATTAAATTCAATACACACATTATACGTTTGCCAGTAATTTTATTTGTTGATTTAATGATGATTTAAAAGATTAACTTTGTATCTGTTATTTCCTAGATCAGTCATTTTTGCTCACTGAGTGACTGATTGACTGGCAAAGTAACTTGCTGATCCTATTATTTTGAATTGCCCATGCTCAGGCATTGCTTGAAGGGACAAGAAGTGTACTGTAGATACACTATGTGGCCAAAAGTTTGTGGACACCTGACCATCACACCCATATGTGCTTTCCACTAGATTTTGGAGCATGTCCGTGGGAATGTGCCCATTCTGTCACAAGAGGGGTGCCACAGCCATATTTCCATGCAGCTCTCGCTTGGTTTCCCACTGAAGCTAAGCAGGGTTGAGCCTGGCCAGTACCTGGATGAGTGACCTGCTAAACTAATGTTGCTGCTGGAAGTGGTATTAGTGAGGCCAGCAGGCTGTGCTCACCCTGTGGTCTGTGTGGGGCCTAATGCCCCAGTATAGTAACAGGGACACTATACTGTAAAAACAGCACCATCTTTCGGATGAGACATTAAATCCTAGGTTTAAAAAAATCCAACCTTAAAACCGAGGTCCTGACTCTCTGTGGTCATTAAAAATCCCAGGACATTTATCGTAAAAGAGTAGGGGTATACCACGCTGTCCTGGTGAAATTCCCCCATTTGCCCTTCTCTATCATGGTCCCCTAATAATCTCCATCACTGAATTGTTTACATCAATCTCTCCTCTCCACTAATACCTGGTGTGTGGTGGGTACCCTGTCACTGGAACTGGAAATTATTGAGCAGAAGTGTAAAGTGTAAATGTAAAGCGCTGATGTGTCTAGAAAAGCGCTATATAAATGTAACTAACTAAAAGGGTATTAGTGAGGTCAGATACTGATGTTGTGTGAGAAGGCCTGGAGCACGCTGGTGTTCCAGTTTCATTTCAAAAGTGTTCAGTGGGATTGAGGTTAGGGCCACTTGAGTTGGGCAAACTGTCTTCATGGACCTTGCACAAGGGCATTGTCGTGCTGGAACATGCTTGGGCTAGTTTGTAATTGTCCAATTGAGGAACCACATATGGGTGTGATGGTCAGGTGTTCACAAACTTTTGCCAAATGTCTATACACTAGATGGTGTGTATTTACTAGATACACCTAAAATATGACTCTCTCAAGGAAAAAGTGCCTACTCTAGTGCAGATACCTACACCACGGGTGTTTTTTTTGTGTGAGTAAAAAAAACTTGAATGTCCTGGTCATACATTGTGGTTTCAACAAAGAGTCAGGTACCTGAGTTATTATTGTGCAGGAAAGTGGATATAGGTGGATATAGGTTCAATTGAGTGTAACTGAGACAGCAACAGCTTAATGTGCATAATCGGCAGGTGACTCCAAGAAGTGTTAATTTAATTCTGTTCTGAAATCTGAGCTCTCTGTAAAATTTTCCAGTTGAATTTTACATTTACATTACATTTATTCCTTTAACGAGTCTTTATTGGTCACATATACAGTAGAGCACAGTGAAATTGTTTTCTTCGCATACCCCAGCCTGTCAGGAAGCTGGGGTCGGAGTGCAGGGTCAGCCATGATGCGGCACCCCTGGAGCAGGGAGGGTTAAGGGCCTTGCTCAAGGGCCCAAGAGTGGCAGCTTGGCAGTGCTGGGGCTTGAACCCCTCCCCTTCCAATCAGAAACCCAGAGCCTTAACCACTAAGCCACCACTGCACCCCTAGCAGATACTTTTATTTTGTAAGGTAAACAGCATAGAGCACAACTAACAGTTTGTTTATGGCTAACTAGCTAGCCAGCTTAACTGCACTTCAAAATACTGTCTTACTTAGTTGCACTGTAGGACTAAAAATAAAATGATATTATCTTAATCCACTGCTATCCTATGACCAACAGCAGGAATTGGAACAGTTGAAGGTTAAAGGCGCATTAACCTTATGACCTATATCTGACTCCAAAATTCAATTAAAGATCTAAATCCAATATTGATTCACTTAAGGATCTGACACCAATAATTATTTAGCTTAACAGCCTTTTACTTAAGGTGCTAAAAGGATAAAATCTCAGTGTTCAAGTTACATTTAATTTAAAACGGTTTCATATTAAGCTTCCACTATAAAGTGACGTTCCTACGCCAGAGGTTTGTATATGGCCTACTTATTAAATAATTATTTGTTTAGCTCAGAGGATTTTTATAGACATGCAAACCTTTCTGATTTACTTATCAGAGGTTTTTATTTGAACTCTAAACAAGTATTAGCTTTGTATACTAGCTTGTCAGAGGTTGCTTTCAAACGTGACTAATGTACTAAAACTTCAGCTAGAAAACTATTTCTAGCAATCAAACAAATCACGCATTATTAATGCACCATACTTTTCTCCAAAATAACTGATTATTGTAGAGTTAGCATAATTATAGTGTTTACTGTACTGGGCATAATACAGGAATAACATGTAATAACAAGTAAATGTGGAAACTTTTACAACATAATGAATGGATGAACCTGTGTGGCTAGCATACAGTAGGATGTGGATGGAATTGCATCCAAAAGAGCTCAGATGAGACCAGATCATGCAGGTCTCTTCCCCAAGACATTCCTCATTCTCTAGGGCTTACTCTCATACACAACATAGACCCCATGCACCTCCATGAAGTGTATAATGACCAGAGTATCAAATGGGACTGACATTATGTATTTTATGGCAGGATGGACTCCAAGTCATGTAGACTCACCCCAAAGTGTTACATGCTAATTTGGTTCCTACAGTAGGAATGAGCTTGTGAAACAATGGCAAAAGGTCCCATGTTTAGATGGTGATGGGACATTTGATTGTCTTTGATTGTCACATTGTTGTGCCTGTCTTGGACAACCTTGAAGACTTGCACCCTTACCATACTGCCAAAACATGCATTTCTGTGGAGTAGGGACAGAGGACTTTGTGGAAGGCAATGGTGTTACTTATATGGGGTAGCCCGACACGTGCACAAACACGGCATGCAATTTCAGGTGCGCCCATATACAACACAATGTGCCACTACTGGACAGGAGGAGTGTTCTGGATTGGGATGGGATTCATAGATGTTTATCTATGATGCAAGAGTACTATTACAGAAGAGAGTTGCAGATATCTTCTGAATAAGGGCAGTGTTGCATTAGTGTTGGGTGAATGGTGAAATAGATGCCTTTCTGTGTGTTAGGTTTGAGAGCCTGGACCAGGAGATGAACAGCTTGATGGGAAGGATCCTGGATGTGAATCTTATTGTTCAGCAGCTCTTGGACGGTGACCATCCCAGTTCCACTGAGGTCAGAGGGTGTCAGGATCACTTGAACAGCAGGTAACACACACTTGTGGGACTTTATTCACACCTGGTTAATTAAATGATACTAATTAATGAAAATAAACAAAAATTGGTGATAGGGAGAAATATCCCAGAGGCCCACCATTCTTCATGATTATGAGAATGCTAATATTATGTTGTATGATATTAAATGCAGTATGGTATACTGACAAAGCATTGTAGTGTAACCTACTGTCTGTATACTATACGGCCAAAAGTACATGGACACCTGAGTATTGAACATCCTATTCCAAAACCATGTGTATTAATATTGAGTTGTTTCCCCTTTGCTGCTATAACAGCCTCCACCCTTCTGTTAAGGCTTTCCACTTTTGTGCATCTTCAGCCACAAGAGCACAAGAGGTTGGGCTCTGATGTCGGGCAAGAAGGCCTGGTACAAAGTTGGCATTCAGATTCATCCCAAAGATGTTCAGTGTGTTTGAGATCAGGGTTCAGTGCAGGCCACTTAAGTTCTTCCACACCAGCCTTGGGAAACCATGTCTTTATGGACCTCACTTTGTGCACAGGGACATCGCCATATTAGAACAGGTTTTTGCCTCTTAGTTCCAGTGAAGGAAGATCTTAATGCTACAGCATACAAAGACTTTTAGACAATTGTGTGTTGTGTTCATTAGCAACTGTGGCAGGCGATCAAATTAAACGAACTAGCTAGCTATTTACTTCTTGCCTTGATCTGGTTCTTTTATGTAAAGTGGCATGATTTTATGTAGCACTTTTTTCTTGTTTGCTGCTTACACAAGATGGCAAATTATAAGCATGTTTATGGGCAAACCTGTAAACATGACGCTCACGTGTGTGTGTGTGTGTGTGTGTGTGTGTGTGTGTGTGAGACCTTGGCAGAAATAGGTTCTATAAGGGTGCTGCCATCTGCTGCGGCTGATACATACTGAGCCAAGATGAACCCACTCAATACACACCCACACACACCCACACCGTCCTCCCTAACCACTGATAATAATAATAATAATAATAATTATTATTATTATTATTATTAGTAGTAGTAGTAGTAGTGTTGTTGTTGTTGGTAGTAGTAGTAGTAGTAGTAGTAGTATTGTTGTTGTTGTTGTTGTTATTATGTTATGATGATTATTATTATTATTACTATTATTATTATCATTATTATTATGGATTATCAGGTAGTTAGCATATGTGCGCCTAGTACCTAGTATAAAATTACTGACTTTAGCTCAAATAAAAAAAACAAGCTGAATATAGAACTGTGAGTTGCCTCATCTGCTATGACTGTGTTGTCACAATGAATCATGGCATTTTTGTTCTCATTTCTGAGTCAACGAAGGATACATACTTGATATTTTGGTAGGATTAAAGCAAAGTTCATCTAGTAAAGTCTGTCTACTCAGCAGCCATCTTGGCAGTGCTCCTAGGTAGTTCTTTCCTATCATTCAAAACAAGGCTTCTATCTACACAAACATATCAAAACAACATGACCTTTCAAATATTTATTTTGGGTCAAATAACATTAAAAAAAAAATCAAATTATTTTTGAGGTTGCTCTGACTACTGCCTGTGTGTTTCTCCATAACTAATGGAGAAATGTTTTGACCACTAAAAGATGAGTAAATTACAATACAGATTGAGAAACATCCCTATTGTCTAAAAGGGTCTATTCACAAGGGCAAACTTACTGTACTTATTTACTTTATATACTTTAAAGAGTATATCAGTAAGTATAATCTAAAATCTTTTTAATTAAAACGTCCCCTATGCAGAACAACGCAGAAACCCAATGAATCAGAAGACATAAACAACGTACTAAAGATTTGCTGTTTATTGGGTATAACCTAATTTTCTTTCGAGAAAGGTGCCATACATATACAAATAAAAGTTATTATTGTTATCTGCTGCAGGTGGAACCATATGGTAGAGCTGGTTGAGCAGAAGAAGGATCATTTGGACTCTGTCCTTCGCATCCAGAATTATTTACTTGAGTGCAGTGAGATTAAATCACAGATTCAGGAAAAACGCAAAGCCATTGATTCTACGCAATATTCGGGCAGTGATCTGGGAAGCGTCTTAGCGCTGCAGCGGCGTTTGTCCACCATGGAGGGAGCTCTCGCTGTTCTAGAGCCCAAACTCATCCATTTGCAGCAGGAAGCAGAAGACCTTGCGACCTCTGAGCCACACAAAGCAGAGGAGATCCTGATTCCCTTTGAGGGTGTGAGTGTGGAGTGGGATGAATTGAAACGTACGCTTCAGGGTTGTGAGGATTCACTGACCGTAGCTGGCCGGCTGCAGCAGTTCATTCAGGATTTGGATTCTTTTTTGACATGGATGGTGCAGAAGCAGACGGAGGCAGCATCTAATGAGCTGCCCGAGTCTTTGGATGAGGCTGAGAGGCTCATCAACCTTCACGCAGCTCTTAATGAAGAAATTCGCAGCTATGAGGAGGATTTTGAGAGGCTGCAAGGTGTGAGGGAGCTGTTGGACTCGGAGGACACTCTACTAGCGAATGCTGCACTGCACCAGTGGCTCCAGAAACTTAGTGCAGGCTGGAACAAGCTGCTACAGATGTGGGAGAGCAGGAGGGATGAGCTAGTGCAGGCACACATCTACCATCTTTTCATGAAAGACGTCAAGCAGGCCGAGGCCTTCCTCAACAACCAGGTGAGACCTGTGCATCCATACAGTATAGAGTACATATGTGATGCTGCAAAGAAGAACAAGTATACCAAGTATATACAAGTACATATCAACACAAAGACACAGAACAGAACCCCGGATGCATTTGTGTTTACATGAAATGGAAGGGAAAAATGTTTTTTTTTTTTTTTTTTGGCAAAAGTAGCATTAACAAGATGGCTAGTAGGTTACCTCATAGAACAAAAAAAGACTTCTATCTAGTGTTATTAAAAGCCTGTCAATTGAATTAGTGGATACAAAAACCACACAATTTTTATCACACAATTTCATGATAGAGAAAAAAACACAAAGAATTTTCAAATAAAAATCAAAACTCACCTTTTTCATTTGTTAGCTCATATGCCTGGTCATATTGTGCATAATTCACCAGTATCAGATCTTAAAAGACAATTTATAATCCTTCGAATACAGTACAGTAACTCTCCTGCTGGCTAAACGTTCAAATATTTTGAAAGAAAATAAACTTGCAGACAGAGGTGGGTAGTAATGCGCTACATTTACTCTGTTACATTTACTTGAGTAACTTTTTGAAAAGAAAAAAATAATAAAAGTACTTTTAAGAGTAGGTTTAACTGGCCATATACTCTTACTCAAGTTCATTTTTAATCACAGAACTGTACTTTTACTACGCTACAATTGTTGGCATTTCTCCATTACTGTTAAATGTTAATGAATATATGTAGTTTTAATAATTAGTTTAGATCACATATAGTGGTAGTGGTCTGAATGCATCCGAAACAACTGCTCACTTTTTTTAGCAGCTCAGTCCTGGAAGATAATCCACGCACATACGCTGTTCTTTTGTTCTCTGTTGTGTTGCAGATGCTGACTTGTTTGTGTTAACATGTTAAGATAGTCAACCGTTGGGTGTGTGTGTGAGTTTTTTGTTGCAAATGACAGGTTGTGTGTTGTTGTACCCATCACAGGACTGGGATACACTGCTTCATCTTGAACCCAGGTTTTATATCATATAAACAGAGCAGACAGACTTTCAAGGAGAGGTGTGACTTAGAGTTCTCCATGTAGTCTGAGATTCAGGATTTCCCCTTCATTTTAATCAGATCCGAAGTAAATAGTAACTTGCTACTTGAGTTGTTTTCTCATTGTATACTCTATTACTCATACACAAGTCATTATTAACATCATTCTTTTACTGTTACTTGTGTAATTATTTTATAAGCAGTTTTGCTTGAATTGGATAAAATGTTTGGCTAACGTGCTATATGAGAACACCACAGTTTATAGCCGAACCATCGACCAATGACTTGGTGACTTTTTTAAGGGCGTAAACATGAAAATTAAACACACGCTGTAATATGATGTTCTTGTACAC
Source organism: Ictalurus furcatus (assembly GCF_023375685.1). Taxonomy (NCBI): domain Eukaryota; kingdom Metazoa; phylum Chordata; class Actinopteri; order Siluriformes; family Ictaluridae; genus Ictalurus; species Ictalurus furcatus. The sequence goes on from NC_071258.1 coordinate 23,513,869, forward strand.
ATACATTATATGCCACCTCAGATAAGTCAAATGTCGCATGACACCAAACATGGTATTTGCCAATTTGATCTTGTCATTTTACTACTGATACTTTTAAATCTTTTAGATTTAACATTTATTAAAAATAACTATAATAATAGCCTGTTAATAATAAAGCAGATTAGAGATTCCGAGAGTTATTTTTTTAAATCCGTATAATAAGATTTTAGCATTTTACATCAAATTAGCACAGATTACATAAAATCACAAAACATAATGTAAAAATACATTTACAGCAACATATACATCGTCAATTGGATTTGATCAAGGATCATGTTTGATAGTAATTCCTTTTTTTCTTGTTTTGGGGTGTCAGTGATTATTACATCTAAATGCTGCAGTGTACAAAAATCTTTGTAGATGCTCTGTGTTCAATTCACCTCAATGGGGACAATCTAGAAAGTCACCCTCACCAAGATGGTGGTGCTTTTACAGTGGTGTTTGAAAGTTTGTGAACCCCTTAGAATTTTCTATATTGCTTTGTAAATATGACCTAAAACATCAGCAGATTTTCACACAAGTCTTCAAAGTAGATAAAGAGAACCCAATTAAACATATGAGACAACAATATTATTTTATAAAAATGATCCAATATTACATATCTGTGAATGGCAAAAGTATGTGAACCTTTGCTTTCGGTATCTGGTGTGACCCCCTTGTGCAGCAATAACTGCAACTATATGTTTGCGGTCCTGCACATCGGCTTGGAACAATTTTTGCCCATTCTTCAGTACAGAACAGCTTCAACTCTGGGATGTTGGTGGGTTTCCTCACATGAACTGATTGCTTCAGATCTTTTCACAATATTTCTATTGGATTAAGGTCAGGACTTTGACTCAGCCATTCCAAAACATTAATTTTATTACTTTTTAATCATTCTTTGGTAGAATTACTTGGGTGTTTATGGTTGTTGTCTTGTGCATGACTTTCTCTTGAGATTCAGATCATGGACAGATGTGCTGATATTTTCTTTTATAATTCACTGGTATAATTCAGAATTCATTGTTCCATCAGTGATGCCATGTCATCCTGGCCCAGATGCAGCAAAACAGGCCCAAACCATGATGCTACCACCACCATGTTTCACAGATGGGATAAGGTTCTTATGCTATAATGTACTGTTTTCCTTTCTCCAAACATATCACTTCTCATTTAAACCAAAAATTATATTTTGCTCTCCTTCATCCACAAAACATTTTTCCACTAGTCTTCTGGCTTGTCCATGTGATCATTAACAAACTGCAGAAGGGCACCAATGTTCTTTCTGGAGAGCAGTGGCTTTCTTCTAGCAGCCCTGCCATGCACACCATTTGTTGTTCAGTGTTCTCCTGATGGTGGACTCATGAACATTAACATTAGCCAGTGAGAGAGGCCTTTAGTTGCTTAGAAGTTACCCTGGGTTCCTTTGTGACCGCGCGGACTATTACACGTCTTACTCCAGGAGGGATCTTTGTTGGGTGACCACTCCTGGGGAGGGGAACAATGCCCTTGAATTTCCTCCATTTGTACACAATCTGTCTGACTGTGGTTTGGTGGAGTCCAAACTCTTTAGAGATGGTTTTGTAACCTTTTCCAGCCTGATGAGCTTCAATAACTCTTTTTCTGAGGTCCTCAGAAATCTCCTTTGTTCATGCCATGATACACTTCTACAAGCATGTGTTGTGAAGATCAGACTCTGATAGATCCCTGTTCTTTAAATAAAACAGGATGCTCACTCACACATGATTGTCTTCCCATTGATTGAAAACACCTGACTCTAATTTCACCTTCAGGTTCACATACTTTTACCACTCACAGATATGTAATATTGGACTATTTATCTTTATAAATAAATAGCCAAGTATAATATTTTTGTTTCAGTTGTTTAATTGGGTTCTCTTTGTCTACTTTTAGGGCTTGTGGTAAAATCTGGTGATGTTTTAGGTCATATTTATGCAGATATATCGAAAATTCACAAACTTTCAAGTACCACTGTAATCCACAAATCTTAGACTGAAGTGGTATATAGGTTTCTTATACTGTATATGTGGTGAAAACAAACCAAAGAGAAGTGAGAAAGTGAAAGAGTCTGAAGTTATATTATAAGAACAAGAAGAACTCAGGAGTAATGCAGTTTCAGCTTTTTTCTTGCTGAGCAGGTAAGTTATTTGTTCTGTAATTTGGGGCATTTGTATAATTAACCAGTTGTTAAGGTTTTTTAAACAACTGGGTTAGTGGGTAACAGAGTATGTGGAATTATGTGTATTTTTTCCATATCAGACTTGATTGGATCTGTCTTCTTATTTGCTGCTCAGTTTTAGCATAGCTAGCATGCTAACGTTACCCATTTAGTGAAATCTTTTTAGTGTTACTCTGTATTTTATGCATTTTGCACTCAGTTATATTGAGCAGGTTAATGGATTGATCAAATCTATCAAGCTTTTATTTCCATAACACTACTTTTTGTTCAGATATAATTGATATTTTTTCAGTGTTGGTCCTCATTTATCAAGGTGGATACGGATCGATTTAAAAGTACATTGTTCGTAAATGCATTTTGTCATGTATGTAGGTAGAGACGGATGCAAATGCAGAACTGAATTGGAACGTTTAATAATGTACAAAACAAAACAAGACTTCTAGAACACGTGGCAAGGTAAAGAAAAATGAAACAAGCGTGAGCATAATGTGATACTGAAAAACAGACCAAACAACGCAAGATAACCCACGCAGTGCAGAACCTGACTATATATACACACCAGTGCTAATGAGTCAAAATGTGAATCAGGTGAAACAAGACATGTGACTATATGTGACTATATCACAGTCCTTCTCCGATGTTTACATGACACATTTACACAATAAATGTGATATTAATGAAAACCCTATAATTTTGGAAAATCTTTCATATCCTATTCGTGCTCCTGAATGTGTGTAAATGTATGCATAAGAAGACTAACTAGTGTAAACCTCAACTAATCAGGTTCACATCATATAAATCATGATGAGTTACTGCACTTTTTTTTATATGGATTATGCTGTCAAGTTCAAATATTTTGTGAAATCCAGTCATTTCATATTAACAGCATAAATATATATATTTTTTAAAGCAAGCAAACATAAATACATAAATTAAGACAAATAAGACCAGTCCTTCAATTAAAAATGCCACTGTATACAAGGATGATGTGCTTGATGTCCATGATCACCAGGGTAGAGTAGATTTTTTTTTTTCTTTGTTTTCATGTAAAACCATTGCTTTTCACCTCATATCTAATCCACTTTTTCTGTAAATCAGCTCAGATTTTGGCCTTTTCAAGGAGGTGGATAATAAGTTTCATTTCTCCCTCTGAGAAAGTTGTTTTTTGCAGTTTACATGTCATTTCAGCTGTGCGAGCTTTGCCATTTATGGAGTTTTGTGGTTGACATCAAATGCAAATCAGCTGTGTTGTGAATGCATGGCTGATTTACAGGTGATTCATCGATAAACGCATGCGAGTACAAACCTTTGTCAATCTGGTGTAAACTTTTAGTTCAGTTTGGCTTGCGTAAACATTTACACACACACACACACACACACCTTTACTAAAATGAGGCCAATTGTCTTACAAACAAATAACAAAAAAATAAGTAAATTTTTAAATTTGTGAACAGTGAAGTTGCCTACATGCAAAGAGTGAGATTTCCTCTGCAAATACATTTGCTAAATGCCATTTACTAGACAGGGTTTTTAAATGAATCATCTATGCTTTCAAATTTAGTCCGTATAAAGGCCCTTATACACATAAATATGACCTACATTTTAATAGTTGCATCTGCTTGTAATTATTAACAAGCACACTGTAAATTTGTGTTTTACTTGTTTTTATTTTTTTATTTTCCACCATTCATCAGTATTCTTTGACATTTTTAATAACATTTCATGTCTAATAACATAACGTCTTTAATAACAGAAATCATGCTTGTTGAATATTTAAATGTACCTAACTGTGTATAAGTGATCAGTTGCACATGTCTAATAATGGCTTGTTAAAAATTGATTGTTTATATGGATTATCAGTTAGATGAAGATATAATGCAAGAGTTATTTTCTTTATTTTCTCATTAGGAGTCCTCATTGGCACACGTGGAGCTCCCTACCACAGTGGAGACGGTGGAAGCAGCCATTAAGAAACACAAAGAGTTCAGCATGGCAATGGAGCTCAATCTGCACCGGATCAAAGCTGTGATCGAGGCAGGAGAGAGTCTTATCAGCCAGAACAACATCTACTCTGAGCGCATCCGAGATCGTGTGGATTTACTCATTACCAGGTCAGACATGACTAAAAATGATTTTTTTTTCGATTAATTGGATGGGGGGGCGCAAACATTCAGTGCCATTTTTTCGTGTATTTAAAATAAAATCCACAAACTGAGTGTTACAAATATAAACTTCAGACTAAAACTTTACACAACTGTTTGTCCAATTATATAAGACTGAAAAGAACCCAATACATACAGATACACACCAGAAGATATATTATTCATTTAGGACTGTAGTTTAATTCAGTGCTTTTTGTGCGTCCATAAAAAGTAATGCATAAATACTTATATATAATATAAACTTAACCTTTTAAGCAACGCACACCAGTTTCCCCAAGCCCTTGAACACAGTGGAGCATTTTAGATACAAACACAAGTTTCTGCTCGTACATCACTGTCGTGCTTTCCTGCTACACAAACTCCGCTTTATAAAGTTTGATCTTCTTCAGGGTGTTTAATATAAAATTGCCCCCTGCCTTAGAGGACTTGGAGGTTGCACACTTTCTTCCTCAGTCACTTGATGATTACGCCTCTGTCTGATGTCTGATGGTGTCTGAGGTCATGTTGGGAATAAAAGGTAACGTTCACATGAACAGTAAACTGAAGAAAGTCGTTGTCGTTGACTCTAGGTATCTGATAAAGCTAGCGGCGTCGCATTACATGCGTATGACGTCACGTGCCACTGACTAGGAAGCAGCTTATACTTCCGGTTAGTAAAAAACTAATGTGTTCCATTTGAGACGATATTACCTTTCTAAAATTCATACAATAGACCAGTGGTTCTCAACCTTTTGTGAGCTCTGGACTCCTAGCATATTTCGAACAGTCCACAATTACCCCCTTACTCCACAACAATTAAAGGCTATATATTTAACAGTCATTTCTATATATGTTGCTTTATTTTATTAATATTTAACATTAATAATAATAACATTGGTCATTTGACTCTCTGAATTCTTTTGTTTATTTTATCCATCAATGTGACACTTGAACTTCTCTACCACTCATAGGTTTTTGCAAATTATCATTTCATTTGTAAATAAATTTAAAATAAAATCCATCAATGAACGATCGTGATATTTTTGAATGCACACGAATAACCACGTTGGTTCATTTTAAAACATATCTCATTTGAATATGTTTTGATCCATTTAACAAATATATATATATATATATATATAAAATATTTAAACATATTCAAAACTTTCCCACGGACCCCCTGCAATTACCCAACTGATCACTAGGGGTCTGCAGAAGTAACGTAATGAGTAAATGTCCCTCGTGCCGCACACAGACCAACTAATCGATAATGAGATTCGTTGACAACAATTTTAATAATAGATTATTATCGATTTTATCGATTAGTTGTTGTAGCGCTACATGAGTTACATCAATAATGATTAGTGAGCCTGTTCCAGAAGCAACCATGCAAGCCCAAGGCATGACACTACCTCAACCGTTCTTGATCGATGAGCTCGTATGTTTTGGATCATGAGCAGGCCATTTCTTTCTCCATACTTTGGAAGAGGTTAATCTTTGTTCCAGAACTTTTGTGGCTCATCTGTTTGTTTGTTTTTGCAAATTTCAATCTGGCTTACCGATTCTTACTGCTGATGAACGTTTAGCATTTTGTGGTACGGCCTCTGTATTTCTGTTCTCAAAGTCTCCTTCGAATGGTGGATTGTAATACCTTCACCCATGCCCTGTTGACGTTGTTGGTGATGTCACTGATTTTTGTTTCTGTCATCAGCTGCTGTTGTTTTCCTTGGCTGTCCTGTTCATTATCTGGTTGTTAGTACACCAGTGGTTTAGTTCTTTTTCAGGACATTCTAATTTGTTATATTGGCTATGCCCAATGCCTTTGCAACGATCGTTTGTCCCTCTTTTCTCAGCTTCAAAATGGCTTGCTTTTCTCCCATAGACAGCTCGCTGATCTTCATGTTGGTTTATCCATTTTAAACAACAAATGCAGTTTTCACAGGTAAAACCCTGGGCTCAAACCTAGAGTAGACATTCAGCACTATTAACTGTTTAAAGGGTCAGTCTAACAGGGCACATCTATAACTCCTGTACTCCTGTATGCCCCACTCCAGCCAGTTAGACTTTGCATTTCTTAGGTGACACGGGATACACATAAAAATAGCAACCAATTAAGTAGCCTAAATAATCAGATATTGTGTAAATCTGAATAGTATTTGAACAGTGAAATTCATTTTGTCAGCTCTTTTGTGAACGTATTGTTCTGTTGTACTGCTGTACTTGACAGAGCACATCTGCTCCATCAGATGCTGTACATTATAAACAATGCCTCTATTTAGAGGCACAACAAAGAAGCATATACATGCACACTCCAGGCTGCTTGATTGAATGAAGAAGTTACAATAAAGAGTGTGAAATCGGCTTTAGAGAATAATAGAAACCGCAGCTTTTCACTTTCTTCCCATATAACCCCTTTCTAGCTTAAATGTTATGTGCTTGGTTTGGTTTCTCACATTATATATAAAAACCATATTACTGTGGTGTAGTTCATTTTCATGGTCATTTTGAGCTAACTGTGTCCCAAATGCTTGTCGGTGCCCTATCCCCTACACTGGAGAATTCCATTTGAAGATCTCCACAGACTAATTTCTATGGAAATGCACATCTTTAACTGGTTTGTTGATTATAATTCTAAACTAAACTACACTATGCTATATATTTTACAGTCAGTACTGGAAAAACTATAGGGAACATGCGATAAAGTCGCGTATATAGTCAAATCTTAAAATTGGTAGAGTATCGAGTTGAGTTTAGACTTTATAACTCTGGTGTTCTGTTGCAATTACTACTGGTGTCTGTTTCTATAACTGAGACAATGTTCGGCTCATTTAGAGCTGATAAGAACAGTTTATTAAAAATGTCCTGGTATTTGTGACACCAAAAGGTGATTTTTGTGGAGTCTCATTGCTGCCACCTCTTATTTGTACTTACAACTATGCATTCACTTCTTAGTAGCTGCCCTGAACACAGGAAATTGATTTTACAGAAAATAATTTTGCAGTTGTACTGATGTAAAAATAAATAAATAAACAGCTAGGGGTAGCAGGACAGAACATGTTTTATTTGTGTTTGACTGACAGGGGGAATCAGAACCGTGAAGTGGCACAGCAGTGGCTCCGAAAACTTACCGATCAGTGGGAACTGCAGAGATTCATGCAGGACTGCCATGAGGTACTGTGTGTGTGTGTGTGTGTGTGTGTGTGTGTGTGTGTGTGTGTGTGTGTGTGTGTGTGTGTGTGTGTGTGTGTGTGTGTGTGTGTAGAGCATTTTGACATGCTTATTTCAACACCAAGTATGCTTTTAAATGCACATTGTGGGTAGTAACAATTAGTCTTGTTCACTCTGAGTGAACAAGCCAACTGAACTGCACCAGAAGTGCATCCACGATGAAGCAAACTGCACACATGCACAAAGACAAGCTACTTTAAATGCAACACTTCAATCTGAAAACTGTGTGAGGACAAAGCATCTAGACACTGCATTTCTGTTCAGTGCTTCAGAGGCTTGAGCTGCATTCATCTCGTGCTCATGCCAAACTGAAACATCTCAAGTAAGGCGTACATCTGGGCAGGGAATAATAGTATTGTTTACCGTTTGTGCATAGTTTCAACTGTTTGGATTTGGAATCTATAAACTGCCTTTAAAATCAGCATTCTTTTAGACAAATGGATCCCTGCACTGCTGCAAATTTCCCCTCCCTCTTTCATCTCTCTCTATTACCTGTACATGTGAGCTCACTCTTACTAACAGGGTCACTTGGTCACTGATCTCCATTTTTGTCAAGGAAAAATCAGCTCTAAACCCTGTAATGTTATTATTCCCATTAATGTTACTGCACTTTGGAACTTATTTTGTCCTCAGCAACATTTTTATCATTTCTGTTGCTGGCCATACACCGCGTGTGGAGTCTTTGAAGTCCCTACCATATTTTTCTTCCCAGTGTTTTCCTGTTCCATGTAAAAGGAGATGCGGCCATGCAACTTACATGGTAATTCATTTTCATAAGCTCAGGTTGAATGTGTCCGTGGACACATGAGCTCTAGGCCAGCATGCGTGTTCTCACCAATGACTGTATATATGGGTGGATTTCGTAAGCGGTATTCAAAAGCGAAGCCAAAATGTCTCTGAGGCCCTCTAGTGGTTGACTGCAGTACAGTTTTAACCCCACCCCAATATTTTTCCTTAAGATAAATGTGTTTTATAGAAGTTATTTGATGATAAATAAAAGGGCGTGGTTGATGAGGTAATTGACAGTTTTGGACATGATAGTTGAACATACATGCACTTTCCAACATGCATCTAAAGCTCTGACTTAATGAGACTGCTTAATTAAATTTACAGTGAAGCACCTATATTGATGGTATGTACATTGCATTTCTATTCTCACACACACACAAACACACAAAACAAGGTTTTTGTTTGTTTGTTTGTTTGTTTGTTTTTTAAAGTACTTCATGAAGATGTTGGTGTTTAGTTGTTCTTTGAAGACAGCTAGTGACTAAGCTGGTCAGAGATCTTGGGGAAATTCATTCTACCACCCAGATGCCAGAACAGAGAAGTGCCATGATGCATCCATTTCTTGTAGGCTGAAAGAAAGTGGGTCCAACCAAGCAGTGCTAGAGGACTGGAGGGAGTGTAATCCTATGCAGGATGTAATAAGTGCTGCTTTAAGGCAAGTAGGTGCTGGTCCATTTCTGGCTTTGTAGGCAAGCATCTGTGTTTTTAAATTTGATGCAAGCAGTTACAGGAATCCAGTGCAGGGAGCATAGCAATGGAGGAGTGTAGGAGAACTTGGGAAGGTTGTAAACAAGTCATACTTTCACATTGTTCCTGCATTCTGAGTGGCAGAGAGGCAGACCTGTCAGGAACAAGTTTCAGTAGTCCAGTCTCAAAATGACAAGTAACTGAACAAGCACCTGAGTGGCCTCTGTGGATAGAAATGGATGAATCCTCCTGATGTTATAAAGGGGAAACTGGTATGAGGTTGTCAGAGTAGCAGTGTGATGTAAGAAGGACAGCTGATTGTCCATGGAAGAGTTCCAAGAAGAGGACCAAGAACTGAGCCTTGTGGGACACCAGTAAAGCATCTTCATCGATGACAACTATGAGAAGGTTGACAGTCTCAAATAATTTCGAACTCCTCAACTCAAGCAATGGCAAGGCCTTTTCCCTCACCTGAAGAGAGGATCCCACTCAGGATCGGTTTGTCTGATCACTTATGAGCCTGTGAAAATGATTTAAATTGCTCTAATTCCTAAACGGTTAATACAATATTTTTGTTAAACCCCTTGAATTAAAGCTGAACATGAATATGTCAATCACATCTTGCGCTATTGCTTCATTTCAAATCCATTGTTGTGGTGTACAGAGGCAAAGTGACGTAATTCTGTTGCTGTCTAAATGCTTATAGACCGGACTGTATGAATGAGAATGGCAAGCATTCAAACCAACATCTGAGTCTAATATATTACCATTGCATTGATATAAACAGTCCTAGTTGTAATTATCACATTAATCACTGCAAATTTGGTTTATTTGAACAATATGGCGTCCATCCTCATTATTCCTCAGTTGCAGCACTTGATCCAGTACATCCTATTATAAACACAAATTAAGGTCCACACAATGTAGTCGCCAGTGCCGGTCCTCCCTGCACGCAAACTACAAACCACCAGGGGCCCCCCTTGATCTCGTATATTATTTACTGTCTTATGACTCCTGTCAGTGCTTTAGAAACAGTGACCATTATTCTCAAGTTTGAATATTTAGATAATTATTAATGTATTTTTGTATGTTTACTTAAGCTTTCTTGAGTAAACAATATTTATCACGCTTTTGTTTTGTTAGTGAATTACACATTGGAAAATAATTTCAGCTGTTATAGTTTTTGGGACTGCTAGATGGTGCCAGAGCGTTACTTTCAGAAAGCATTTTTTAGCTGTCAACCAAAATTTGGAATGAATTGTTTTTACTGCCAGTTTAATGTGTTGTCTTTCAGTCTTCATTAATTTAGATTTATTAATTGAATAATTATATTTTATTTATGTTTATATTACTTGTGTAAATTTGACTTTTATCTTTTGCTGACAGGGGCTCCCTGACAAAGTTTTGCTTAGGGACCCCAGAAGTCTAGGGCAAGCACTGGTAGTCGCAAGATACCAAATCAAGGTCATGAAATCATAATGTCTCTCTGAGATGTAGTCTATTTTATCATGGTTTTAATTCACTGTTTTTGATGTGTGCCCTCCCATTATGAAAACTGTCCCGTGGTTTAAAGGAGAAGCTGCTCACAGTTCACTTTAAGTTAGTTTTGTTCATAATTGTATTCCTAAGAAACTCAAGATAATTAATGTCTCTGATTAAGATGCTGTCTCTTCTGATGTCCGTCAAAAAAAATTGCAGACTTTTTTAAGAACTTTATTTGTACTTCCTCCATGACATGTGAAGCCACTTCCAAACTGCTCTTCAGCCATAAATGACTGTAGCATTGTCACCACTTTTTAGAAAATCCTTCCAACCAATTATTACAAGTTTGAAGAACAAGTCATTAAATTTTTTTTTTTTTTTTAAATGAACACAGTTTATAATTTAGACTTTTGGTCCCAGAGTGCTTAATTCTCTCTAATTTCCTCCATTCTCTCCCTTTATCAATCACTCGCACTGAGAGGAGAGCTTAGCGTCACTGCATACGTAGTCAGTCTCTCTCTCTCACTCTCTCACTCACTCACACACACACACACACACACACACACACACACACACACACACACACACACACACACCATATGGCTCACAATTTACCCCTCCTTCTCCTTGCCTCTCTGTCTCTCTCCATCTGTTTTTACCGCACACTATTCTCAGATGCTGCATCAGAGATATTGGGTCACTGGGCTGAGTTCACTACTATAGAAAATGGACCGGACAAAAAGATTGGGAGTGGAAAGAGAGAGAAGAGGATTAGCAAGAAGAGAAAACAATATTGATCATTTCGGAACATAAATGGATCACTGGAGCGTGTCTGAAAGAGAAGAGGAGGATAAATAATCCTCCCACATCCTCCGCTCTCCATCCTGCATCCTTCAGGCCTCTCCCGCCTTTCCCTCACAGTTTTCATCTCCATAATCCATCAGAGAGACGACTGAATTCAGCTGCTACAACTTCTTCCTTTTCTTCCCACTGTGCTGTGGATCCTCATCTGTCCGTTTTTCACTGCTCCCGCAGATGATTGTTTTTAACTCCATGCTACGTTTGCTGAGGGTTCTGATTTTGCATCTCACCCGTGGACTTTCTGGTGTGTGTATATGTGTGTGTATATATATGTGTGTGTGTGTGTGTGTGTGTGTGTGTGTGTGTTTATGTGTTCTTATACTGTATGTGCCTCTGGTATTATGTATGTGTAGGTATGTTTGTATATGCTTCTGGGATACTGGGTTTGTGTGTGTGTGTGTGTGTGGTTTTTTTTGGGGGGGGGAGGGTCTTCAGCTTTGTGCTTAAACTATATGCGCTACTGGGATAGTATATGAGTATAGTTGTCTGATAGTATATGAGTATGATTTCTGTGCAGATCACTGCCAGTAAATCTGCTTGTGAGATACATGTGTTTGTGGGATGTGTGTGTGTGTGTGTGTGTGTGTGTGTGTGTTTTATTGTAATATGTCTGTTTATTTTGTACGTTTCAGTTTTAGTAATAGTAGTACATTTACATTTATTCATTTAGCAGACGCTTTTATCCAAAGTGACCTACAAATGAGGAAATACAAGCAAAGCGATATATCAAGCAGAGAACAATACAAGTAGTGCTACCATACAAGATCTTTTAATTGAGTTCTAGAAGAAGCAAAGTGTGCAGAGTAGAGGTGTAAGTGCCAGAGTAAGGGTTTTTTTGTTTGTTTGTTTGTTTTTTAGGGGTTAGTTAGGTGTTCAAAGAAGAGGTGGGTCGTTAGCTGTTTTTTGAAGATAATGACAGATTCTGTAGTCCGGATTGAGGTTGGAAGTTCATTCCACCACTGAGTGACAGTTAGTGTGGAAAGGGACCTTTAGCCACGCTGAGTAGGCACTACTAATTGTCGGTCATTGATCGATCGCAGATTGCACGAGGGAACGTAAGCCTTCAGGAGAGTGTTGAGGTAGGAGAGTGCTGTTCCAGTCAAGGTCTTGTATGTGAGCATCAAGGCCTTGAATTTGATACCGGTGGCTACAGGAAGCCAGAGGAGGGAGATGAAGAGGGGTTTGACATGGGTTCTCTTAGTAGTAGTAATATTTATAATACTAATGTTGGGTTTAGAATCAGACTTAATAAATAATATTACTAAATAAATACACAACGCACTTTGTTTAACATCATTTAAACCATGTATATACATTATATAGCCAAAAGTATGTGGGCACCTGACCATCGCACCCATATGTGGGTCTTCCCCAAACTGTTGATACAAAGTTGGAAGCACACAATTGTATATGATGTCAATTTCCCTTGACTGGAAGTAGGGGGTCAAGCCCAAACATGTTCCAGCATGACAGTGCTCCTGTGCACAAAACGAGCTCCATTAAGACATGGTTTGAGTGGCTTGCACATAGCCCTTAGCTCAACAGCAGTGAACACTTTAACCGCACTCAGCTGTACTTATGCTAGAAGTACACAGGGGCTTGAGTTTGGACTCAAGACTTTTGGAAAACTGAAATTTTGTATAATGTAGTACTCATGCGCTTCTCTGTAAACATATCCACTAATATGACCTCTCATTTTCTAAATTAATCTGACTTGGTTAATGGAGTCTCTGAGCATTTTAGGCTTGTTTTTAGTTTGTTTGTAGTATATGCTGTTGTTGTCTCACTAGTGCTGCTAATGCTAAGCCTCTTGTCTGCGCAAAGCAACTGTTACTGCTGTGCCGGTGAGCCTTCATGTTAGTGTCTTTTTCTCTTGGTTTTAGCTCTGCTTTATGTCTGCTACAATTCATATCGATCGATTAAATTCAACTGGTGAGGAAGTATTTCTACTCAGAATTTCTATGCTGAATTGAGTGGAAACAGTTATTGTGGTTTGGGCACCTTACAATGATGCCCCCTGGTCGGTATAGCTGTAACTGCGGACCCGGAACCCACCGGAGTGATTATACCTCATAGCTGGCTTGGGAACATCTGGGGAGCCCCCAGGCGAAGCTGGAAACTGTGGCTTGGGGATAGAAAGGTCTGGACTGACACTGGGACCCCCACTGTGACCTCCACCAAGAACCGTGGAAGGAAAATGAATGAATAAATAATTGTCCAACGTTAGAGCATTATATGTTTGTCAGGTTATTTGTTTGTTTTTTTTTGGTTAAGAAAATAGTATGGCAAAAACATCTCCATCCAAAGACATTATATTTGAGTGACTGTCCATCAGATTAATACAGAAAATGAAGTGAAATTCACCCTAATATTACACATTTAAGAATATAAAAATTACTTGTCTGCCTTTTAATTTCAGTTTGGAAGCATTACAATTTTTATTAGTGATAACTCTGGTTACAGTTAGTTGATGGAATGGTAGGAAAGATGCTAGTTGTGTGTGTGTGTGTGTGTGTGTGGTAGATATGGTTGAATGAATGCAGGGACTATGTGATTCCTTAAAGTCATACACTTGTTTAAAATATTTTTCAAATGAAAATTTCTCATAAATTCAAATTTACATTTTTTTTTAAATTTAATTGATTCTGCACCTTTTTACTAATCAATGTCATGTGTTAAACAGGATAACATTAGCTTCCTGGTGTGAGATAACACCCAGGGACACATCAACATGGAGAATAGACTGTTAATAGTCAATTAATAATTGTTTAAACCGGTGTCTGCCAATGACTTATCACTGCAGACTTTTTAAGCATACTTCAGGGGTGTTCTTTGAGTTACTGTGAAGAATTATTTTATATTTGGTATAATGCCAATGCTGATTAGGTGTTAAGATACATGTTAAGTATTTCTGAAAAAGTCTTGCAGGTGATGAGGAAAATTCTGTAACAGTATATGTCTGTGTGTTACAGCTGGGTGACTGGGTGATGGAGAAGATGCTAATGGCACGTGACTCAACCTTTGATGACACTCAGCAACTCCATAAGAAGTGGCTGAAGCACCAAACGTTCATGGCCGAACTCACACAGAACACAGAGTGGCTCGACAAAATTCAGAAGGTGAGGACTACAGTGGGGGAAATAAGTATTGGACGCGTCAACATTTTTTTCAGTAAATATATTTCCGATGAGGCTATTCCCATGAAATTTTCACATAACTTTATTTATGGACTTTAATGTTGTGAATTCTTTATATTTCCGGATTTCTTGAGTTCATACTGATGTCTGGTGGAAATTTCATGTGAATAACCTCATTGGAAATATATTTACTGAACAAAATGTTGACACATCCAATATTTATTTCCCCCACTGTATGTGTGTGTGAGTCTGTGTGTGTGTGTGTGTCTGTGTGTGTACAAATGTGTTTAACTCTGTGAAATCATATGTGCTAAAAAAAAAATTAAAAATTGCAATAGAACTTTCTAAAGTCAGGTGCAGCTCTATTTGACATAAAGAGGGTATCTTTTAGAACTTTGCGAATAAATGTATGCTTTTTTTACTACTTGCAACAAATGATAGATCCATACTCATTTATATACAATGAAGACTTACAAGGAAGCTGTGAAGAGAACCAACTCTCTGCAGGTACAGATTTGTCAGATCTATATTGAAAGCTCTGGATTCTTTGAAGTTTTTCAGCTTGTGCGAATAAAACACTTTGTTAATGTTTGGTGGCAATGCCTTTTAATTGCTTAATCACTGAACCTTTTGGAACAACGTTCATTCATCCCTGGGAGTTCGTTTTTGCAATACAGTGTCTGTGTGGTCCCAAGATTTGTACAATTACATACAATTGTTCATACAGATGTTTGTGGGACCTTCAGTTGTTTGGAAATTGGTCCTAAGGAGGAATTGGACTTGAGGTCTTGGCTGAGTTTCTTGGATTTCCCGTGGTATCAGGGACAAAATGACACTGGCTCTGAAATACAGCCGCAGGTGCACGCCCAATTAAGTCCTAATTATGACAGTTGGCACCTGTCCATATGGGTTTCCTCTGGGTTCTCTGGTTTCCTCCCACCTCACAGCAGGTTTGGACTGGCTAAAGATACACTATATGGCCAAAAGTTTGTAGACACCTGACCATCACACCAACATGTAGTTCTTCCCCAATCTGTTGACACAAAGTTGGAAGTACACGGTTGTAAAGGATGTCTTTGTATGCTGTAGCATTACAATTTCCCTTCACTGGACCTAAGAGGCCGAAACATGTTTGAACATGACAGTGCCCCTGTGCAAAAAGCCTTCCCTGAAGAGTGGAGGTTACTGTAACAGCAAAATCAGGGCTAAATCTGGAAAGGGATGTTCAACAAACACACATAGGTGAGATAATTAGGTGTCCACAAACATATGGCCATATAGTGTAAATTGCCCCAGGTGTGAATGAATGTGTGTTTGAGATGGTCTGATGTCCCATCCAGGGTGTATTCCCACCTCATACCCAGTGTTTCCGTTATAGGCTCCAGATACAAGGCAACCCTGACTGAAATAAAATGGTTATTAATGAGTGTGAGTGAGTGAGCTTGCAACATAACAATGGGGGGGCTGTCATTTGCATTTCTTAACTACACATAAAAAGATAGCTAATAATGTCATTAACAGAAATTATAAAGTGGGTGGCCAGGTTATCTGTCTTTCTGTCCGTCAGTCTGAGAATATGGTTAGGGCGATGTCTCAAGAACAAGTGGTTATACAGTATGTTTGTAGGATTTATTTGAAATTAACTGATTAGATTCTGAAATTGATCCAAACAGGATCAAGGTCACAGCAAAGTCAAATGCCTAACATAGGCTTTGATCAATATCTTTCTTCCTGTTTGAAATATATTTTAATGGTATTTCTGGCTTACAAATTAGTAACAAGTTATCCCTTTTGATGGCGTCAAGTTCTACTTGTTTTCTTTTGTAATTGGGAGGGATTTCTGAGTGAAATAGCTCAGTCTTTGCTTACTGATTGCCGATAGTGGATGAAGGGAGAGATGAGACATAATGTGGTATTATATCATGTTTGGCTGCAATTATAGCTGCAAATCGTGTTACACAATTCACTTGATTTGGATGGAAATACTTTCAACTTAAAGCTGAAAGTCTGTACTTTGACCTCATTTATTATTTAATTCCACCTCGAATATACTGTGATAGACAGCTAAAATACAATAACATTGTTGTTGTCCAAATATTTATGGACCAGACTGCATACTTTCAATTAAGTTAGTTTTAGTTCCAGGTTGTAATTACAAAATATGGACTGGTTCAAGGTGGGTAAATACATATGTAAGCCACTTTCTAAGGATGACGTTGGAGGACCCACCTGGTCACAATACTGGGGCAATTTTACCACGATGACTTCATCTTTAGCAAAATACAGATGTAAAGATTTAAGGTATTACTGCCCTACAAACATCCAAATACTAGCTAGTCAAGTACATATTGTATAGTGCCCATAATACCATGGTCTGTCTGAATACTCCATTCTGATTGGCTGGAAGGTATGTGTTCAAACCGTATAATGTGCAGGTAGTTCTAGTCAGTTTAATCACCAGTCTAAATTAATGTGCTGCCTAGAAACAATTGTAACCGTAGTAACATACAGTTACAGTTGCATAGCTTCATTATTAGTAGAGATGCAGCACAGACACAGGTAATTCTCACACACACACACACACACACACACACACACACACACACACACACAAAAATTCTTCTTTTGCTGATGTGCTGTGTTGTTTTTTTTTCTTGTGCCAAACATTTCTTTTGGAATTATGGCAAAAAATTTTAACTTTGGTCTCATAATACCATAACACATTATAAGTAGAGATGCACCGATACTAAATTTTTCAGCCGATACCGATAACCGATTATTCAGTGATATCGGGTGATACCGATAGTTCTGCCTTTTATGCCTTCTTATAAATGAATAATAATTAATTCCACAATTCTGAAAGAAATGCAAATAAAAACTTTATTCTCTCCATTTCAACAAGTTGTTTCATAGTAACTGGTCTCAAAAACAGAAAACACATTACTCAAATTAACATTAACACATGAACTAAATTCTAAGGTTAAAGTAAGATTTCTTAACTTATTGAATGTTATTAATTCATATTTACATTGACTGAATTCTAAAAAACCTCCTGTTAGGCTCACATTCGACACCACAAACAAAAGCATTTCTACTTCATCATTGACATCAAACTGGTAATATATAATATAAACATTTTTATATATTAACATTAACTGGATATGAAATATACTACTCTACAAATATATTTTTCTGTGCAATATATACTTTTTTGTCAACTCATCTTCATTTAAATCTTTCAACGGTGTACTGGCCCTTTAATTCAGTGCGATCAGCTCTAGCAGCGCGGCAAAAAAAATAAAAAATTAAACTGAAATGAAAAAAAAATGAAACTCCCGCTTCGCTACTGCTCACATCCGGTGTAAAATTTTAGCAGTGCAGAGATTACAGAGCTTACAAACTGCAGTTTTGTCATCATTCCACACAAGAGACATCTTCCTTTACACACAGCACGAAATCGATGTGTTTTCCCGCCCTCTTTTGATTGACTGGATATAATTGGCCCTGATCATCGGATGTAAACTATCGGTCAATGGTGTTAAATATAGCCTTTATCGGCCGATACCAATTATCGGCAGATACATCGGTGCATCTCTAATTATAAGACATGGTTTTGGGAGATTGGATGTTTATTAATGTATTTTTTGGTTAAAAAAGGCTTCCGTGTTGCCACTCTACTCCATAGCCAAGAGATATGAAGAATTCGGGAGATTATCTCATGTAGGGAGCAACCAGTACTTGCTAGAAATTACTGCAATTCCTTTTAATGCTGCTGTAGGCCTTTTGGCATCTCTGACCAGTTTTCTCCTGATCTTCTCAATTTAATTTTAAGTCCTGTTCTTAGTAGTGTCACCGTTGTGCCATATTTTCTCCACTTGTTGATTATTGTCTTTACAGTGTTCCATGGT
This sequence comes from Ictalurus furcatus, assembly GCF_023375685.1. Taxonomy (NCBI): domain Eukaryota; kingdom Metazoa; phylum Chordata; class Actinopteri; order Siluriformes; family Ictaluridae; genus Ictalurus; species Ictalurus furcatus. The sequence continues at coordinate 23,532,320 of NC_071258.1, forward strand.
ATATCCAATGCCTTGGAAATTATTTTGTAATCCTCTCCTGATTGAGACCGTATTTTTCAACAATGAGATCCCGTACCTGCTTTGTAAGCTCATGTGGCCCATGGCTTTTCCAGTTGGATGTTACCAAGTAGATGTCAGGAAAATCCTATAGGAACAACTTTACTTAGGGTTAATGAGTCACTTTAATTGATGGCAGGTGTTATTTAACATGAGTTTGAATGTGATTGGTTGATTCTGAACACTGCTACATTCCCAATTATAACAGGGTGTGCACACTTATGCAACCAGGCTATTGTTCTAAAATGATTCTTATTGTTTTTCCACCTTAATTAATAGGTTATATTGTCACAAGGTAGAAAAGGTTCTGACATGATTGATCTTGTTTTCATTTTTTTTTTCTTACATCACAAAAACCTGCCATTTTTACAGAGGTGGGTAGATTTTTTATATCCAGTGTATAAATGCATGTAGACCATGTTTTGGCCCAGCCCTAAAATTCTATTAAATGTTTGCTTATAGCTGGGCTACTTTGGCCCACAATACACTTACAGTTTTGTTATGTGCATAAATTCAACTATATTTGGCCCAAAATTGTCTGCTATGTGGGCTCCTGTTTTCCTGACCCAGTATTTCTTTCTCTTTGCTCCCATCCAGCTTTCTAAACCAGTTCCTAAAAATAGCACAGTACTGGACTGTGAGTCTCTCAGACTGCCCTAATTTACAGTCTGTTTCACTTTCTCTCAGTTTTAATTACAGAAACATCTATACAAGATGAAATTAGTGTAACATACTGTCACAGTAGCCTAATTGAATGTAATACAGATGTGTAGTCAACCTACTAATGTTAATTTATCTAACACCATTGCTAGTTATAATAATATGAAGGACGTGTATGAATAGGCAATATACATTTCATGCTCCTGAAACAAAGGCTTACCCATTTGGATGGAAGCTGACCTCGGAAATCCCATACTTTCCCCATACTTAAGGGAATAAGTATCTCAGTGTAGGCAATCCCATAATTCTATTCACTGGATCCAACTTTCAACAACCATGATGGCTCAAACTGTCCTCACAATACAGTTTGATACGTTTACAAGTATAAGAATTGCTAGCAATCATATTTGTGCTCCTGGTTGTGTTTTAGCTTGGAAGAAGTCATTCTGTGCTAATAACTAACTGGCTAAAGTAACGTCTTAGCTTCTAACTAGGTTAATTACCAAACACGAATTTATGGGCATTTTGGAGAACTAGTTCTATTTACCCATGATGCAGTTTTCAATGATCATGCAATAACTGGCAATTTGTTTACAACTGAGCCTATTCTTTCTTTTCCATATGTCCATAGAGAACAGAAAATGTTGAGAAGAAGGATCCGTTTAATGCGCAATCTAAAGAGGGCTCAAGTTGTAGGGATATGCAAGACAATATTGTCTCCCTGGTAAAATAAATAAATAAATGAATATGCAGTTAAATCTATTAAATAATTCAATCCATATTTATGACTTAAACATCATGTTTCCATGGTCATATGGGGACTTCATGTCAAACCAGTTAGGACTGGTATAAAGCAGCATTGATGGTTTGCCGGATTGACTACAAACCGTCTCAAACTCTGAGAAAATCAAAAGTTTAATAGCAAATTTCTGCACATTATTTTTTCAGATCAGCTGGATTAAGGAAGATACACTTTTGATGAAAGTTTCAGTGTTTAATGGTGCAGCAACACCTTTTTAGCAAACACATGTGACCAGAAGTTCCATGGACTTTCTTTTAAAAGAAAAACATAAGTATGATAACCAGTGCTATGTAGTAAAAGATAGTGTTACTTACTTATTAGCTACTGTCCTGCATGTAATCACACTTTTATTTTATGAACTTGATTTTCCAAATCAACATTCTGTCTAATTATTTTAATTACAAAATGCCAAAGCTGACACAAACTCTGCCATACACCACTTTCATCAGACGGTTTGGTCTTTTAAAAAGCCTGTAAATCTGCTGAAGCTGGGTTTTGTAGTCTGTTTTATTATATTACATTGTCCCTTCTTGGCACTTGTAGCACATCATCCAGATATTAATAATGCACTACATTTTGCAGAGCTAACAAGTGCGAATATACTAATACTCTAAAAGTAATTTTTATACACAGCTCCAGTTTTATTCTCTAATGCCCCCTTCCTCCACATCTCTCTGTCCTCTCTTGCTCTCTCTTCTTTCTCAGGAAGGTGAGCGGTTGATGTCGGAGAAGCCAGAGCTGAGTTCCATGGTTCAGCAGAAACTCTGTGAGATTCGTGAGTGTTGGCTGGAGCTGGAAAACTTGACACAGGTCAAAGCGCTGCAGCTATTTGAGAACGACCGTGCACAGCAAATCACTCAAAATTACACTCGCCTGAATGAGCGTGTGCAGCAGCTGGAGCTGCAGCTAACCCACTGCGACCACGGCCACGACCTCACCTCCGTCAACAAGCAGCTCAAAAAGCTCCAGGTCTCATTTCAGCACTGACAACTTACATGCTGTTATCATTCCCTTTTAATTAACATTAGCATGGGTTTCACTTAAACATATTTTATTAGCACTTTATTAAGATTAGGTTTTTGTTTTAACTAGGGCTGCAACAGCTGATGGACAAAATCAATAAAATCAATGATCGATTGAGCATAAATATAGTTTTTTATATACTAAGATACTGTAGTTATTAGTATAGATTAATAACACATTTAATGGGAATGGCAGAGCATATTGAAACATGTTCTGAGTCTTTAATTTTAAATATTCAGTTGGCCTCATGACAAAACAGAACCTCATATTTGAATTTAAATTGTAGTCAATTCATATTGTAGTCATTTGTGGGAATGTGAGAAACTTTTGAAGTGCAATGTCCCAGGTTAAACCATGCTTATTAACCACTGAGTATTGAGTTGTCCCACTTTATCTGGTTTTCTAGCTGTATCATACACTTATGGTCATATTTATTGATATTTCCTGCCCTATCAGAAAGCATTATCTCCTGCTACTTTGGCCAACAAATCAACAAGTTAGTAGTTTTTATGACAACTGGATGGGTTGAAAATGATCAAAAAATGAACTATTAGTTTGTACGAAATGCCGTCATCTTGTGTTAGTGCGCTGTTATTTAGTTAAGAGTTCTATAGTAGTACTAGGTGATTGGAATGCTCCACAGAAATAATTTAAAGTAAGAATGTTTTGTATTTAAATGATCTAAACAGTTTGGTTAATCAAAAAAGGTAGCTTAATTGATCAAAATAATAATCAAAGTAATAATTAGTTGCAGGCCTAGTTTCAACAACAAACCTTATTTTTCTTTTGTTTTCTAATTTCTTTTTGTAATTCATTTTAGTTTCTCACTAGTTTTAATCAAATGTATAGTTTGCTATAAGTTTATGATGCAAATTAAATTGATGTGGCTGGTTGTTGGTTTTTTTCTGACAGCATGGTGCTGCTTTACAGCTGATCTGAGTTCAGTTTGAGTTTCATTCCTCCATCCACATCCATCCATCAATCTATCCATCGGCGGTACTGTAGCATCTCTGATTTTCTGTTCTGTTCCTTTTCTCACCTCTCTTTCTTTCACCGCTCCTGTCTTTCTTTCTTTCTTGTCTTTTTTTAAAGTGTTCTTTTTCATTTTTGACAATTTTAGTTAGGTCTACCCTATACCTTCAGTTCATACAATATATCCACTTAAAATTTACAGACATAATGGCCTTGTACTTGTAAATGTATTTTAAAAAGTGTGTATTCATAAGCATAAAATTTCTTGAGTTGTTTTGGCTGTACAGTCAGGTGAAAAAATAAGTACACCCCAAGGAAATTGCTGGCTTTTTTTTTCTTTTTCTTTTTTTTTCTTTTTTTTTTACATATTTGGACAAACAAACATTTGATCATCTTTGAAACAGTGCCTATTAATGAAGTTGATATACCTGAACAAAACCACAAAGAAAATGAGCTTTTTCAATCATTTATTCAACAGAAATATGAATAGATGTGATATTCCTCTGTGGCCTCATAAGCTAGTATTGCCCCATTTAGCAGAAATAACTTCTTGTAGGCGTTTTGCACAATTGTCCATCAGGCTTGCTAGAATTTTTGACCACTCTTCCTTGCAATATTCTTTCAGTTGCAAGATGTTTGAGGGTTTTCTTGCATGTACAGTTGCAATCATAATTATTCAACCCCCATTGCAAATCAGGTTTATTGTCAACATGTACAGACTTTCAGCTGTTTGCTATGAACAAAGCAAACAAAGTAACTGAAATAGTTCAACACAACGAATGCTTCAAGTGGTTTCTCCAAATTCAACTGAAAATGCAACTTATAATGATTTCTCCAATTTCAAAATGATTCAACCCCCTGAATAGAATCCCTCATAACAGCACAGATATGAAAAACGTGTTGTCTCAATTACACCTGATGCAAATAATCAAGGGCTTCATTAGTTGCACCAGATGTGCTTGAGCTGAAACACATGGAATACCTGAACTGGCTAGGGGTAGAAAATCAGGAAATACCTGGACAGGGCAGAAAAATGAAGCTATCAACGGCTGCAACCAGATTTCTGAGAAGGCAGGTTGTGAAAACCCCTCAAGTGACTGCAAAAGACCTGCAGCAAGACTTGATGGCACTGAGGTTTCTGTGAGCACAGTAAGGCACGTACTAAACGCAGAAAGTTTCCATGACAGAACTCCATGGCATACACCACTACTGACCCAAAAGCACAAGAAAAGTCGTCTCAAAATCATATAAATAATCCACAGAAGTTTTGGGATTCTGTTCTGTGGAGCGATGAAACAAAACTGGAACTTTTTGGCACGATGGATCAGCAGTATGTCTGGAGAAAGAAGAATGAAGAAAGAACACTTTGTCCACAGTCAAGCATGGTGGTGGCTCGGTGATGCTCTGGGGCTGCTTTGTATCCTCTGGCACTGGAATCCTGCAGCGTGTGGACGTCATGCCTTCTGTGAGGAATCTGAAGCTTGGGCATCATTGGATCTTCCAACAGGACAATGATCCCAAGCGTACCTCAAATTCCACCAAGGCTTGGTTGCAGAAGAAGTCCTGGAAGATTCTACAGGGCCATCAAAGTCACCTGACTTGAACCCCATAGAAAATCTCTGGTAGGATTTGAAGAAGGCGGTTGCGGCACTCAAACCCAAGATTATTACTGAACTGGAGGCCACTGCTCATGAGGAATGGGCTAAGATTCCTCAGGAACGCCGCCAGAAGCTGGTGTCTGGCTATGCATATCGTTTGCAGCAGGTTATAAGAGCAAAAGGGTGCTCTACTAAGTACTAAAGATGCTTGCCATGAAGGGATTGAATAGTTTTGAAACTGGAGAAATCGTTATAAGTTGCATTTTCAGTTGGGGAATTTGGGGAAACCACTTGAAGCATTCTTTGTGTTGAACTATTTTAATTGCTTTTGTTTGATCTGTTCATTACTAATAGCTGAAAGTCTGTAAGTTTTGACAATAAACCTGATTTCGACTCGAGGTTGAATAATTTTGATTACAACTGTACTGCCAATTTCAAATCCCCCCACAACATTTCAATGGGATATAAATTCCATAACCCTCCATTTCTTCTTTTTGAGCCATTCCTTAGTGGATTTGCTAGTGTGCTTAGGATCATTATCCTGTTGAAAGGTCCACTTTTGGTTCAATTAAACCATTCGGACAGATGGCCTCACATTATCTTCAAGTACTCTTTAATATGATGCAGAATTCATAGTTAAATGGTAAATGGCGCACTTATATAGCGCTTTTATCCAAAGCGCCTTACACTGTGTCTCATTCACCCATTCACACACACACACCAATGGTAGCAGAGCTGCCATGCAAAGCACTAACTTGCCATCGAGAGCAACTTAAGGTTCAGTGTCTTGCCCAAGGACACTTCGGTATGTGGAGTCATGTGGGCCGGGAATCAAACTGCGAACCCTACGATTAGTGGACAACCCGCTCTACCACCTGAGCCACAGCCGCCACATATTTAAATCAATGAATACAAGCTGTCCAGTCTCTGAGGCAGCGAAGCAACCTCAAACCATAACATTTCCACCACCATGCTTCACAGTTGGTATGAGGTGCTTCTCCTGAAAAGCTGTCTTTGGTCTGCACCAAACATGTCTGCTGTTGCTGTGGCCAAACCACTCTATCTTTGATTCGTCTGTCCAGAGCACATTATTCCAAAAGGCCTGGTCTTTGTCTATATGCTCATTGGCAAACTGTAGTCTTACCAAGGCTTTTTCCTGGCATGCCTCCCATGCTGGTCAAATTTATGCAATCTCTTTCTGATTGTAGAAGCATGTACTTTTACACCAACAGTTGCCAGACTTACTAGCAGATCCTATGATGACATTTTGGGGTTCTTGGAGACTTCTTTTTACATAAGACGTTCTGCTCTTGGGCTGAATTTGCTGGCACGGCCAGTCCTGGACACATCGGCCGTCGATTTGAAATCTGCGACATTTGTAGATGATTTTCCTTACAGTGGAATGATGTACTTCAATAATTTGGAGAGCTTTTTAAATTTATTGCCAGACTCATAGGCATCTACAACCTTTTTTTTTCCTGAAGGCCTTACAGAACACTTTAGATCTTGGCATCATGACACCACACACCTTAATAAGAAAGGGAACATCAGACACTAGATATGAGAGGGGTATAAATAAGACAGGTTCCATCTGCATTCCCTAAGGAGGTTCTAATCACCAGCACCCAATCTTGAACACCTGAGTCTAATTTTATGGATTTAAAAGTGTGATAAATGTAGGGGTGTACTTACTTTTTCCATGTGACTAAATTGTGGAAATTACTACATAATGTCAATTTTATGTGTCTGTTGATAGAGTGAATCAACGTTGTTTATAAGCCAACAATTTTCATGGGGTGTGCTTATTTTTTCATACGACTGTGTGTTTGGGGTCATTGTCACATTGAAACATACATCTTCTCCTCAGATTTCGTTTCTTGGCCTTTTTACCAAGGGTGCCAATATTAGCTGAGGGCACTGTAACTTTTTCATAGATTCTTTGTAAATTTCTCTTTCTTTATTTTGTTCCTACCTGCCATCTTTCTTTCTTTCTTTCTTTCTTTCTTTCTTTCTTTCTTTGCTCTCTTAGCATTAGCATCTTGTTTGCACTAGCTTGTTTTCACTTTAATGAGTTGTTACCATTAGCATTATATTAGCCTTAGCTAACTAAAAAAATTCCTATTACTTATGCTATCTCTCTCTCTTTCTCTCTCAGATGATGGAGCGACAAATGGAGGAGTGGTGTAACGAAGTGTGTGATCTGCAACTGCAGTCCTCCTCTCTCCCCAAGGAGTATGTGATGACAGATGCAGTGTCTGAGCATCAGGCTGAAGTGGAGACGCGGATCGTACGTCTCATCGAGCCTTTGAAGGAGAGACGAAGAATCCTGCTTTCCTCCAAGGAGGTGCACCAAGTGCGCCGTGACCTGCAGGACGAAATTGTGAGTTTACAAGAGACTTTGCAAGAAACTTTAAGAAACAAGATTCAGTTAGTATATGCAGAGCTATGTATAATGTGGAGAGTGAGTGAGCAATTTGCAGTTAACGAGTTACGTTATTGTGCGTGTTATTTTATTTCTGTTAAATGACAGTATTTTCCCTTTCTCTTTGTCTCTATTAGCATTAGCATATTAGTTTTAATATTTTATTAATATTATTAACATGTTTGACTGTCTTATCATTAGCATATTATGTGCACTAAAATATTTTTCACCTTAATATTTTTGTTAACATTAGCAATTGTCTTCTCTCTTTCACTGCCACATTTAGCTTAGTATAAAGGAAAAGGTGGGAAAAAGTGATCAGGGCTGGTCACAGCCCCATACCGATCTGAGGTGCAGAAGTTGGAAACCTCTAGAACAGTGTTTCTCAACCGGGGGTCCGTGGCATAATTGCAGGGGGTCCGTGGGAAAGTTTTTAAAATGTTTAAATAATATTTTATATATACATATTTTGTTTGTTTGTTTGTTTTGTTAATTGTATCAAAACATATTCAAATATATCATACACCCATCAAATGTAAGAACAATTTAAAGATATGTTTTAAAATGAACTCATTTGTTTATTACAAATGAAATGATCATTTGCTAAAACCTATGAATGGTAGACAAGTTCAAGTGTGTCGCATTGACGGATAAAATAAACAAAAGAGAATTCAGAGAGTCAAATTAAATGTCACACCAACAATAAAATGTAAAGAAACGAAATAAAATTTTGAAATGTTTTGATTCAATGAATGTCCAATGTTAATATTATTAACGTTAAATATTAATAAAAGAAAGTAACATATATAGAAATGACTGTTAAATATATAGCCTATAATTGCTGTGGAGTGAAGGGGTCCTTGTGGATTGTTCGAAATATGCTAGGGGTCCAGAGCTTACAAAAGGTTGAGAACTAGTGTTCTAGAATGCCAAACAGGACAAAGTCACAATGGGCTACTTTCCATTGAGAAATTCTATGCAATTGAAAACAAGCTCTATGTAAACTCTTGGTTGCATTATTTAGCCAGTTTGCCACTGTTGAGTGTGTTTAGATTACTGTGTTACTCACTACACAGGATCAGATTTACATCCAGGTTTGGGGAGTAAAGGAATACATGTAACAGCATTACGTAATCAGGATACAAAAAAAACTGGTAAGTGTAATCCGTTACAGTTACTTCAAAAAACAAAGTAATCAGATTAGAGGTACATTTTGTAAAAAAAAAAAATAATAATAAAAAAAATTTGAAATACTATCAGGATTACAATTTTTGGGTTAATATCAGATTATTGTTGTTCATGTAAACGTACTGATGGACAACAAGAATCTGATACTAACCTGATGAAGACAAAACTCTGATTAAGAAACTACCATTTAAACAGTGATTATTGATGACCTTAATCTGACTAAAGTCATACTCGAAGTAAACACAAATCGAATTAAGACGTGTGGAGTATTCCTAATTTAGTCGCATTATCGTCGTGCATTACAGACATATAAACACCTTAATCACACTATTAACGTCGTGTGGGAGTTTTCGCCGCATTTTGCAACAGGACAAGTACACACACGGCAGTGCTCAACCATTTGACGGCAAACAAGAGAGCACGGCTGTGTCCAAAACCACGTACTTACCTACTATATAGTAGAAGAAATACATGTATCTCAGTTACTATATAGTAGATAAGTACACGGTTTTGGATGCAGCCCATGGCTTCAAGCAGTTGTCTATTTGCACGTATAGCATGACAAATAATTAACTGCACTTGAAGCTTTTGTAACATTAAAAATAAAAACACCCAAAACTGTATACGGTACCATAACGAAGACGGACTGTATGTCGATTCGTGAAATTCAGGATGGAACGTCGGACGATGTACCTTGGGGACGTAATGACGTGTGCCGTTAATTGATTTATGTTCTATAACATGTAAAACGGGAACATGAAAGGAATATTCTAAAAGCAACTCATGTAAACACCTTAATCAGAATATTGTCTTATTCAGAATAAGGTGAATAATTAGATTATTGCTGTCCACGTAAATATGTCAGCATTGCTTGGCCATTGAGTATAGTTTGGCCTCCTCCTCAGTTTTGCAGGAAGCCAGTGGTTCAGGATCGAACTGTTCAAGTGATGGGTCCTCTGTGCTGATACTGATCAAGTCTTCCAAGGTTGAATTGCGTGCTTTTGATTTTATTTTGTTTGGAGCTCAAAAGCTACATTCACACTGAGCAGCCAAAATTGGTACTGTAGGACAAGCAATGTCTCAGCTAGATGCATTCTGCTCAAAGCGCATGCTGTGTCGTTGCCATATGTCTTGCACACATCCAGTCAATTTTTCTTCATTAGTCATATCTGAGAAGTAAATTTGGTGAAAGGCAGCTCTTCACATGCAATCATATAGGCAGTGTTGAATTTTATTTTTAGCTCTTTCCATTCGGTCTCATCATGTAGTTTACATGCACAAGACACTGCTTGTGCTAACGTGTTTGTGTTCATTAGAGATGCACCGATGTGTCGGCCGATAAAGTCTATTTTTCACGCTATTGGCCACTGGCCGATAGTTTTAAAAACATCAATGATCAGGACCGATTATATCCTGTCAATCAAAAGAAGGCGGGAAAACACATCGATCTCATGCTGAAGATGTCTCATGTGTGGAATGATGACAAAACTACATTTTGTAAGCTCTGTAAGCTCTGCAGTGCTAAAATTTTACACCGGAAGTAAGCAGCAGTGAAGCGGGAGTTTCAGCATCGAGTCTAATTGTTTTCCCGCGCTGCTCGCGCTGAATTAAAGCACCAGTACATGGTTGAAAGATTTAAATGAAGATGAGTTGACAAAAAAAGGTATATATTGCACAGATATATGTATATATTTGTAGAGTAGTGTATTTCATATCCAGTTAATGTTAATATGAGTTAATATCATCAAAAAAAGTTTATATTAGGCCTATATATTACCAGTTTGGTGTTCAGTGATGAAGTAGAAATGCTTGTGTTTTGTGGTGAGTGAATGTGAAGCCTAACAGGAGAATTTTTAGAATTCAGTCAATCTAAATATGAATTAATAACATTCAATAAGTTAAGAAATCTTACTTTAATCTTCAGAATTTAGTTAATGTGTTAATGTTAATTTGAGTAATGTGTTTTCTGTTTATGAGACCAGTTACTGTGAAACAACTTGTTGAAATGGAGAGAATAAAGTTTTTGCATTTCCTTCAGAATTGTGGATTTAATTATTATTCATTTAAAAGAAGGCATAAAAGGCAGAACTATCGGTTGTCGGTATCGGCTGATATCACTCTGAATAATCAGTTATCGGTATCAGCTGAGAAATTTAGTATCGGTGCATCTCTAGTGTTTATGCTTTTGACTATAGTCCTGTTTTTCACAATGTCTTTCCTGAAATGGAAATTTCATTTCGTTCCCGTAATGAAATCCCTTTTTGCAGTTATTTCTCACAAAAGTCACAAAACATTTTCTGTGTGCGATGATCATACCTGAGTCATGCAAACTCTTGAATCCAAGAAGTCTTAAAATGTCTTTCTGCACTTTTACTCAAGTGTTTGTTGACTGACACAGAAAGACGATCCTCATACTGGCACAACCGGAGCCTGATTTTTTTTATTAGCAGGTGTGCCATCATCGTTGATTGTTTGAAAAAGTCTGATATTTTTCGATTATGACATGTCTTTCTGACGCGGAAAGCTGATCCTCGCTTTCCCCTGTGCATATTTTGGCGCTCTGGATGAATTTGAACTCTGTGAAACTGCTTTTTTTTCCCCCACTGAAACTTTCATGCGCAGTGTCTCCTTTTATTACGTCAACACAACAAATTATGTGACAGGCTACTCCTCACAGAACACGCAATTAAAAAGACATTACATGCCCATTTTTTAATTAGAACGTGTAAATTTATATTGTCGCCATAACTTTGGTCGCAAATGTGAACATTTTAGGCGCAGTCTGGAGCCCTATGGAGTATTCCCTTTTTCTTTTCTTTTTTTTACATAATGTACCAGTAATGTGATTACTTTTTTGTATCCCAATTACGTAATGCCATTACATGTATTCCGTTACTCCCCAAGCCTGAAGGTTACAAAGTGCTAACACTGGACACTCCTTCAATAAATGCTAAATAAATGTATCCTAATAGAAAGCTTCACCATATCAAGTATAGGTTTTTCTTTATTAAATAACAACACATTTTGAAAAAATTGTTGTCAAAAAAAATTTGACCTGGACATATATAGAATGTCCACAATGCAAGTCTCGCATTAATAAAAAATTTTTAAAAATCATTTGAATTACTGCTAGAACTATCAGAGCTGTTATAGAAAATGAATCAACACCTTATGACCAGATCAGATTCGAGCACTTTGGTATAAATGTCAGTAAATGAATACAATGACTATTTCAAGAAACAGTTTTCCCCTTACTTCAAATGAAGTTGATCAGCCAATACATTTTTGGTGTCTGAAGTTTGGTTCTGTAGTTTTGTGTGGATGTTACAAGGCTAATGTAGCGCTTATGTTATAAAAGTTTGGCTTCCAGTTTAGTATCATGAATGTCTATATATCAAATTAGTATTCCTGATCATCTACTACTTAGGTTCAGTAATGTACACCAATCAGCCATAACATTAAAACTACCTGCCTAATGTTGTGTAGGTCCCCCTTGTGCCACCAAACTAGCTCTGACCTGCTGAGGCATGGACTCCACAAGGCCTCTGAAGGTGTGCTGTGGTATCTGGCACCAAGATGTTAACAGCAGATCCTTTAAGTGTTGTAAGTTACGAGGTGGGCCCTCCATGGATCAGAGTTGTTTGTCCAGCACATCCCACAGATGTTTGATCGGATTGAGATCTGGTGAATTTGGAGGCCAAGTCAACACCTTGAACTCTTTGTCATGTTGTTCAAACCATCCTGAACTATTTTTGTAGTGTGGCAGAGCGCATTATCTTGCTGAAAGACGTCACTGCCATTAGGGAATACCATTGACATGAAGGGGTGTACTTGGTCTGCAATAATGTACATGAATACCAGGACCCATAATGCATCCTGGTGCCATCTCTTCCCCCAGGTAAATGATACACACGCACTTGACCTTCCACATGATGTAAAAGAAAACGTGATTAATCAGACCAGTCCACCTTCTTCCATTGCTTCAGTGGTCCAGTTCTGATGCTCATGTGCCCAATGTAGGTGCTTTCAGTGGAGGACAGGGGGTCAGCGTGGGCACTCTGACCGGTCTACAGCTACACAGCCCTATACACAGCAAACTGCGTTGTTCTGTGTGTTCTGACACCTTTCTATCATAGCTGTGCTACAGTAGCTCTTCTGTGGGATTGGAACAGATGGGCTAGTCTTTGCTCCCCATGTGCATTAATGAATCTTGGGCGTCGATGACCCTGTTGCTGGTTCACAGATTGTTCTTCCTTGGACCACTTTTAGTAGGTACTAACCACTGCATACTGGGAACACCCTACAAGACCTGCCATTTTTGGAGATGCTCTGAACCAGTCATTTAGCCATCACAATTTGGCCCTTGTCAAAGTCGGTCAGATCCTTACGCTTGCCCATTTTTCCTTCTTCCAACACATCAACTTCGAGAACTGACTGTTCACTTGCTGCCTAATACATCCCACCTCTTGACAGGTGCCACTGTTATGAGATAATCAATGTTATTCACTTCACATGTTAGTGGTAATAATGTGATGGCTGATTGGTGTACAGATGGTACTCAACCAGAATAACTTTTTTGTCGCCATGGGTGCCACTGCAGTTGCAGCGGCAACATGTATGTGCTGTATGTGCGGCAACATGTATGTGCTATAACCACAGCTCATTTTCTCAAGTAGCAATCAACTGCGCCTTGCCAAAGGGCTAGGTTTGACGGTTGCAGTCAATGGAGAATACAAGAAAAACAAATCATATTAGCAGAACCAAATTTACTACTCAAAAGCCCACGTAAGTATTTGTTGTTTAGAATGAATTCAAACCGAATAGTAAATGTCAAGACTACCCCAGATTTTATTTGATTAAACTTTAGAAAGATGTGCATTATTATTTATATCATTGTAACTTGTATTATTTTGTCTTTGCAATAAAATAAAAATGTAAGGAAAGGTGGATTACTCTGCATGGGGGCATTAAGAGTGAAACCTAGTTGTTTAATACCCTACATTAATTACAGTAGTAGGCTTTATGCCAAATGTTGTGTACAAATGTTTGAAATGTACATTTAATAATTAGAAACGTTGCAAAGCAATAGGTGCTTTTACTATTTGTTATCTTTGTTTGTTGTCCTTTTTATTAGGAGTAGGTTTATTATCAATTGAAAACATAATAAAAACATTAAGTCCTGTATGGTCCTGTTACCTTTTTGGCCATTTGATTTTCCATTTAAAAATGAATAAAGAGAAATGAAAATAAGAATTATGCTCGATTTTTTTAAGCTTACGATTTAAACGTTTGTGTTCTTTGGCTTGAACTAGTGTGACTACATTTTGAAAGACACGAGAGAAAAACATAAAAACGAATAAGTGAAATGAACCTTTTAAATTAAATAAATAAGTATGTTTGGGGATAATGGAGTGCAAGCAAAACGGAGCAAAGACTATTTTTTTCGTTCCAGTTCGAGTACATTGTTCTAATAAGCTTTGAAAATAACAGTAATATGAAATCCGTCACTGCTGATTTTTCATGTGACAAAATAACAAAAATATGATACTGTTATATTTTCATTACTTTTATATCTATTTTTATTACTATTAATTTATTGCGGCAGTGGTACACGTGGCAGTAATGGCCATTCTGGTTGAGTACTGTGTGTATATTGGAATTATTTTTCTATTTGAAATATGTAAACATGTTCATATTTGTGTGTTTTCAGCTGTGGGTGCAAGAGCGCCTTCCACTAGCTACATCACAGGAAACTGGGAGTAGTTTACAGGCCGTGCAGCAGCTCATGAAGAAAAATCAGGTAACGCTCCACATCTCTGGTTCATTTTAGGTATACTTATGAAGAATGCAGTGTTAAAGGCAGAGGCAGTTTGCTTCATTTCCATCGTCATTACAAGGACAAATTTTAACCTAGGTATCTTTTTGATTGGGAAAGACTTTCCCTCAGGACCGCAAACACTGACAGTGCAGATTCCACCTGAGTGGAACATGGTGCTATTGTTGTATATTGTACATTGGTGTATCACATTAGCAGATATCAGCATATTTCTACAGTAGCACAGCATGTTTCTCCCCTTCAGAGTCTGCAAAGGGAACTGGAGAGCCACCAGGGGCATGTGGAAGAGGTGATGGAGCGAGCAAGTACGTTCTCATCGGTGCGCACGACCGAGGCGGAGTGTGTGAGCGCGTTAATGGAGGATCTGCACCACCTATGGGGGGTGCTGTGGGCTGAGACAGAGCGTAAACAGCTTCACTTAGACTCCATGTATCAAGCTCAACAGTACTACAGCGACATTACAGAGGTGGAGGCATGGCTCAGCGAACAGGAGCTGAATATGATGAATGAGGAGAAAGGAAAGGTAGCACAGGAAAAATGGGTGGCACACTACAGTACATAAATTTCATACAAAGTGCACAAACGTGTTTGTTTGTATGTGTTACAAAACAGTGCCATTTATATCCTAATAATAATAATAATAATAGTAATAATAATAATATTGCATACTCATTTGCATGTGCAGTGGGATAAATTGCTCATACAAATTGTGTGCATGTTCTGGGTCCTTTCCAAAAAATAATTGTGTAAATTATGTCGTCAGCAACATCGGGGGAGGAAACAATATGTGATGGAAATTAGATTTTTTTTTTTGTCTCCGATAGCCTTAAGTTTGGATATCAAGGACACTAATAGAAGAGTGAACTGAATTTAAGAACTCAAGTATAATTACTATTCAAAATACAATATGAACTAATAAAAGATTGTAGACATGAGTGTGCACTATGGTAAGGTAAATGTGAACCATTCAGAGTTGTTTCTTTTTTTTAAATGCTGCTGGAATTGGATGTCTGAACATGCACATTTACCTTGCAGTGATCTAAAATTTACATTTACTCATTTAGCAGATGCTTTTATCCAAAGCGACTTACAAATTAGGAAATACAAGCAAAGCGATATATCAAGCAGAGAACAGTACAAGTAGTGGTACCATACAAGATATTTTAATTGAGTTCTAGAGAAGCAAAGTGCCAGAGTAAGTTTTTTTTTTTTTTTTTTTTTTTTTTTTTTTAAATATTGTGTGGGGTTGGCATTTTAGGGGTTAGTTACATGCTCACAGAAGAGGTGGGTCTTTAGCTGTTTTTTGAAGATAGTGACAGATTCTGTGGTCTGGATTGAGGTTGGAAGTTCATCCCACCACTGAGGAACAGTTAGTTTGAAGGTTCTGGAAAGGGACCTTGAGCCACGCTGAGTAGGCACCACTAATTTAACCAAATTTACAGTGATAATAAGTAGTCATCTTTTTGAAGAACTTTTTCATTATTAAAGTGCACCTGTTATGGTTTTTAAAAAATTACCTTTCATGCATCGTGTTATAGAGCTGTGAATGTAAAAATGTCTGCAAAGTTTCAAAAAACAAAGCAGAGGACAAACTGGGTTATTGACTCCCAAAAGAAGGAACCGATTCTGAACAGCTGAAATGAGTCGTCAGAAATTCCAGACTTACTTCCTGTACTAACCTACGTAGGTTTGTAAAAAAAAAAAAAAAAAAAAAAAAAAAACAGCCTCTGGTCTTGATTGGCTGCTTGCTGACAGCGGTAGACCAATCACAACAGACTGGGACATCTGACCAATCAGAGCAGAGTATGCTCTCTGAAAGAAGGAGTTTAGAACAAATCCTTTAGAACGGACTTTTAACGAGTCATTTGTGACACTGGGGGGAAAAAAGGTAATGCTGCAGTTTAAATTATGAGCACATTAAAGTGTTTTTTGAACTTGGATGCATGTAAATCTATTGTATGAGACAAAATTAGGCACGTTTCAAAACCATAATAGTTGCACTTTAAGCAAATCTAGCCACCGAGGTGTCTAAAAACCCAGTGCCACTCCTCACTGATCTGATCACACTTGTGCCAGTGCTATGCACATTACCATGTTAGTACCACTGCTATGCTGGGAACACACCATGTGTAACATCTTTCTCTTCTTTCAGGATGAATCGAGTACTCTGCAGCTGCTGAAAAAGCAGTTAGCTTTGGAGCAGACAATCGAGGATTATGCTGAAACCATCGGACTTTTATCACAACAGTGCAGAAAACTACTGGAGCTCGGACATCCTGACAGGTGTGTGTTTGTATGGGTCATGCCTTGTTTTTTTAATCCACCTGCTTTTATGTGAATTTGAACAAAATGAAACCTAAACAGAAGCAGAAACCTAAACAGATGCTGTTATGTAGGGTAAGATAAGCAAAGTGACTGCTCTTCTTCAGAAGAGGTGTGGCCATATTGGTCAGGTGTGTTACATGAACAGAGCACACAGACATAGATGGCTAGTTACTGTAAACCCCATTAAGGGCAGTTTAGTGATGGTGTAGTAGAACAGAAAACGTGACAGAAACTGTGTAGACTTTAAATGTCCAAATGACAAAAATGCACAACCCTAATTTTTATTCCTGCTGGTCCCCCATTTCCAGTCTTCAGGGATTAGTATAAACTTTAGTATCAACATATAAACATCTCCAGCCTGGCCCTGTCTCGGGTGCAGATGCATTTCTTGTGGTGGTGGTAGTGTCTTTCATGTTGCAGTAGCAGTGCATTGAGTACAGTACTGAACTATGTACTGACTGAAAACTGATCTCACGGAATATTTAACAGAACAGGAGTTGATGGAAAGGTGTGTATGTGTTTGTTCTGCAGTGAACAGATCAGTAAACGCCAGTCTCAAATCGACCGGCTCTACGTGTCTTTGAAGGACTTGGTGGAAGAGCGTAAGTGCCGGTTGGAACAGCAGTACTGGCTCTTTCAGCTCCACAGAGAGGTGGAAGAACTGGAACAGTGGATTGCTGAGCGAGAGATCTCAGCCAGCTCCACTGAGCTCGGGCAGGATTATGAACATGTCACGGTGAGACAGCAACAAAAAAAAATAAATGTTCATCCCAATTCAAGTCCAAACGATTCTGTCATTGGTGACTGATCCAGAAAAGTGTCAACTTATCTTATCTACTGAAAGCTGTAGAGAAGATGGGGCATAAAGCTTAGAGGAACGATTAACTGACTTAATATCAGATGTCCATAAACTCAAGGGATGCTTTTCACACACTTTAGTATATTTGGTTTGGTTTCACAATGCACATAATTAAACACCATTTACAGGGGAAAAAAAAACAGTTTAATATGGAACAAAAACAACATACAACAACAGAAATGAAAACGAAGGTTATGGTTCTCTTACAGGCTTTTGTTTATAATTGGTATAACCTAACGCTGCATAATATGAACAAATATAATACTGTATATAGTTCCATATTAATAATAATATTAATAACTAATATATAGTTCCATATTATGATCTCCAAGCCTTAAAAATGCTTAAAAGCCTTAAAAAGCTTTTGGAATGTTTAATCCATGGGTGTAAATTGCTGACAGACTATATTATTTGACCTTGGCTGCCATATTGGTGCTCCTTCTCTGTGTGGGGAGCACTTATTTCTAGGCAGTATGCACATTCAGTTGCCTGCTTAGGATATACTACAATATATCCATAGCCTGATGCTCTTCTGATTTATTGTGATGTGCTGACTGGAGGCTTATAATACTGCAGGTACAGTAAATGAATGATCACTAGTGCATCCCTTTATGCATTATTTATATTTCCTATTCCCTGGCTCTCACGTTCATGATTCTATCAGATACTGTCTATAATTTCTTAAGCCCTATTAAGACTAGATTATTTTTTACAAGGGGGCAAGGGTAATGTAATTATCACTGAATTTCAATCACATCCAAATCCAACATGTCGGTTTCAAAGACTGTATGTTCCTGTGCCTGGAAAGATTGTGCCACCTTTTCACCTACTACAAAGAACCTAGAAGTAACCTCAGATTATATAGATCCATATTCATATACATACACTATATGGCCAAATGTGTGTGGACACCTGACCATCCCATCCATATGTGGGCATTCAAATCCATGGGCTCTTCTAAGCAGCTGACTGAGGAACTGAAAATAAAGCACACTGATGCCTACAAAACAGAGGTTGGCTATTAAAAGATATCAAAGCGCTTCCAGCTTACAATGTCCACAATGTCCGAAGTGTTAATAAGAAATAGCAGTTAAGGGGAACTTTTGAAGTCAAGGCAATGTCTGGAAGAGCAAGAAAACCTCCAGATAGAACTGCCCATACGTTGGCCAGAAAGGCCAATCTCCAAAGCAAAACCTCCATATGACACTAAAGACCTGCAAGAACTGACCAGTGCACCAGTGGTGGTGCCAATTCTGCCACTCTGTAGCATTGGACAAACAAGATCTGCATGGAAGAGTCATCAGAAGGAAATGTTACCTGTGACATCATTACAAAAGTCAATGTCTGAAATATGCAAAATAACATCTAGATAAGCCAGAGGCATTTTGGAAACAAATACTGTGGACTAATGAAGTAAAAATGGAACTCTTTTGTATACAGAATGTATATCATAAGAGCGAAGGCTGATGATATCACAATACTGGTTTAAAAATGATAAATTGAGCCCTATAACAAAGTTGAATGGCCTTCATTGTAATATTCTTTATAATGACACCCATTTGATTCTTTTGTCCAGATCCTGCAGGAGAAGTTCACTGAGTTTGCCTCAGAGACAGGAAGTGTGGGTCAGGAGCGAGTAATGGCTGTTAATCAGATGGTGGATGAGTTGATCGATTATGGCCATGCAGACGCTGCCGTCATTGCTGAGTGGAAGGACGGAGTGAATGAATCATGGGCTGAACTGATGGAACTGATGGAAACCAGAGCACAAATGCTTTCTGCGTCACACCAGCTTCACAAATTCTTTTCTGACTGCAGAGAGGTGAGACACTCATGTCCCAATGTTCATTTAGTTAGATAGCTAGTTAGCAGTGTTATCAGAGATAAATGTGTTCGTAAATTGTTAGAAGGTGTTCTCATACAGTAGTTGTATTTAACATAAACATGGCTAACTAAGCACAGCTGGATAAAGTCTTAATACTAGTTATGGATAAACAATGGAAACAGAATTTGTGTATATACTTTGTGTGTGTTACAGGTGATAACACAGATAGCTGATAAACACAGGAGATTACCGGAAGTGCGAGAGCGCCAGGATGGCACAACAAACACTAGCTCACTTCAGAGACTCATGAACACATTTGAACAGGATATCCAGCTATTGGTCGGGCAGGTGAGTTCAAGAATTGTTTTTCATCAGTTTTAGAGAATGCAGTGGATGAAATATAAAATGCTGCCCCACTGTACTCTCTAACAACTATGTGTGTGTTTGTTTTCCTTAGGTGAGACAGTTACAGGAAAATGCCGCTCAGCTCCGTACTGTTTATGCAGGGGAGAAGGCAGAGGCCATTGCCATGCAGGAATATGAAGTGATGCAAGCATGGAAGGAGCTGATCATGTCCTGCGAGGAATGCCGTGTGCAGATTACCACGGCATCAGATAAACTGCGATTTTTCAGCGTGGTGCGTGATCAGTTGATGTGGATGGAAAGCATCATCTGCCAGATAGGAACGGGAGAGAAACCCAGGTGCAGCATGCAATACATATATACATACATGCATACAGTATGTAATGTAAAATAATAAAGGATAGTAATAAAAGATATGTCTAATCAGCAAGAATGTGCTTTTCTATGCCTAAAGGTAAATAAATTTTTTTGCATAAATTGCGTTTTGTTCATTTTTTTTCCTTCTAACTGTATTACAACCTTAAGATAAATGTAATTTAAATGAATGGTATGGTGAAAAAAATTATGCAGACAATGTCCAGCTTATATCAAACTTGCCGATGTGGTTTAGGACACAGACATTCTGTAATCTATAAACATTAACATTTCTTTACTGTGTACCAAAGCACTGTAATGTTAAGGAGCAGCCATCTTGGACAACCAGATTTACTTTTCTCCTTAGAGCAGTTTGGTTTTACTCCATCCCCTAAACACAGTCTTGTACTGAAAATGTTGGAAGTAAAGCAGTCAATATGGATTATCCCTTCTATTTTACACAATTTTCTAGTTAGAAAATATATATTTTTACAAGATTGTTTAACAATATCGCTTGAAGTAAATGTATATGTTTTTGGTCATGTTAAGGTGTATGTATGGAAAACATTTTTGATGCGACTTCCATTACTTTTTAGCTATATTAGCCTTGTTGCTTCAACTAAAGACTAAATAACCAAATGTCAAAAACCAGAACCTGCAGATATTACAATACAGTCATTTAGATATGATTAATAAAGGTTATCCATTCTCAAAAATATATATTTTTTAAAAAATCACAAAATAATAGAACACCTAAACTGATAAAACAATGTGAGGAAATAAGGCTGGGAAGGACAATGTATTAGGGCAGCTAACAATTATCTTAATTTAATTAAAAGCATACAATAGGCTCCCTTTACAAAAATATGAGAATAAAAAAAGGAGCTATATTTTTGTACAAGTCTGAATTTCATGATTTCAGTGTGCTGAAGTCCCAAATTAGCTCCTGTCTGTGTGTTTCTTTCTTTCTCTCTGTTCTCAGAGCTCTAATTATCTGCTGCTGTTTTTAGGGATGTTTCCTCTGTCGAGGTGCTCATGAACTACCATCAGAGCCTGAAGAGCGAAGTGGAAGCACGAAATAAGAGCATGGTGCAGTGTATCGAGATGGGAAAGATGCTGCTGGCTGCAAGAAACCCAGCAGCAGAGGAGGTAAAGGATAACGTTTAGAACATTATAATGAGCCATTTTATCATGGTACATTTAATTCTGAATTTGAGTAACGAGTCTTAACAGGCTTAACAAGTATCACTATGGTACCATTCATTCCAAACACTCTGTTTCAACCCACTTAATTATCTTATCTACACCACACAGGTGTGCACACAGGTGTTTGTTTGAGGTACTGCTCCCATTTAACTTTATCATGAAAAGCAGTGCACACAGTCCCTGCTTGAGTTATGGGTAGGGTTATGTTAATAAGCAATATTAGCTAATGAAATATTATACAGTGATGCTTGAAAGTTTGAGTTAGAGTTTTCTATGTATCTGCATAAATATGACCTAAAACAATAAGTCCTAAAAGTAGACAAAGAGAATTCAGTTAAACAATGAGATAAAAATATTATACTTGGTCATTTATTTATTGAGGAAAATGACAATATTACATAATTGTGAGTGGCAATAGTATGTGAACCTTTGCTTTCAGTATCTGGTGTGACCCCCATGTGCAGCAACTAAACGCTTCTATTTAGATCAGATTTAGATTTAGATTCTGTTTATAACTTTCCCTGTTGATCAGTCCTGCACATCGGCTTGAAGGAATTTTAGCCCATTCTTCAGTACAGAACAGCTTCAACTCTGCGATGTTGGTGGGTTTCCTCACATGAACTGCTTACATCAGGTCTTTCCAGAACATTTGTAGTGGATTAAGGTCAATTATTATTCTTTAACCATTCTTTGGTATAACGACTTGTGTGCTTAGGGTCATTGTCTTGCTGCATGACCTACTTTCTCTTAAGATTCAGTTCATGAACAGATGTCCTGATATTTTCCTTTAAAATTTGCTGGTATAATTCAGAATTCATTGTTCCATCAATGATGGCAAGCCATCCTGGCCCAGATGCAGCAAAACGGGCCCAAACCATGATACTACCACCACCGTGTTTCACAGAAAGGACAAGGTTCTTACGCTGGAATGCAGTTGTTTTTTTTCTTTCACCAAAAATAACTTCTCATTTAAACCAAAAATTCTATTTTGGTCTCATCCATCCACAAAACACATTTCCATTAGCCTTCTGGCTTGTCCATGTCATCATTAGCAAACTTCAAGCAATGTTCTTTTTGGAGATCAATGGCTTTCTTCTAGCAACCCTGCCATGCACACCATTGTTGTTCAGTGTTCTCCTGATGGTGGACTCATGAACATTAACATTAGCCAATGTGAGAGAGACCTTTAGTTGCTTCAAACCCTGGGTTACCTTTGTGACTTCGTGGACTATTACACGTCTTGTTCTTGAAGTGATCTTTGTTGGTTGACCACTCCTGCGAAGGTTAATAATGGTCTTGAAGTTCCTCCATTTGTACACAATCTGCCTGACTGTGGATTGGTGGAGTCCAAACTCTTTAGAGATGGTTTTGTAACCTTTTCCAGCCTCATGAGAATCAACAACTCTCTTTTTCTGAGGTCCTCAGAAATCTCCTTTGTTCATGCCATGATACACTTCTACAAGCATGTGTTGTGAAGATCAGACTCTGATAGATCCCTGTTCTTTAAATAAAACAGAGCACTCACTCACACCTGATTGTCATCCCATTGATTAAAAACACCTGACTCTATTTTCATTTTCAAATTAATTGCTAATCCTAGAGGTTCACATACTTTTGCCACTCATAGATCCTGTATGTATTATTGGATCATTTTCCTCAATAAATACAGTGGGGAAAATAAGTATTGAATGCATCAACATTTTTTTTAGTAAATATATATCCTATGAGATTATTCACATGAATTTTTTACCAGACATCAGTATTAACTCAAGAAATCCACACATATAAAGAATTCACAACATTAAAGTCCATAAATAAAGTTAAGTGTAATAAAGTGGAATGACACAGGAAAAAAGTACTGAACACGCTAACTGAAATGTAATTAATACTTAGTGTAGAAGCCTTTGTTGGTTATGACAGCTTCAAGACACTTCCTGTATGAAGAAATTAATGGGCAGCAGTATTCAGGTGTGATTTTGGCCCATTCTTCTAAACATATTGTCTTTAAATCTTGTTCAACTGGATTCAAGTCAGGTGATTGACTGGGCCATTCTAACACCTTGATTTTTTTTTCTCTATGAAATCAATTGAAAGTTTCCTTTGCTGTATGTTTTGGATCATTGTCCTGCTGGAAGGTCCATCCATGTCTCATCTTCATCATTCTGGTGGTTGGCAGCAGATTCTTCTCAAGAATCTCCCACTAAAGGGCTCAATTCATCGTTCCTTCAATTATATGAAGTCTGCCAATACCATGCAATGAAAAACATCCCCACACCATGATGCTTCCACCTCCAAACTTCACTGTTGGTATAGTGTTTTTAGGGTGATGTGCAGTGCCATTTCTTCTCCAAACATGGTGTGTAGTATGATAGCCAAAAAGTAAAATTTTGCTCTCATCTGACCAGACTACACTCTCCCAGTACTTCATAGGCTTGTCCAAATGAGTTGTAGCAAACTTTAAACAAGCTTCAACATGCCTTTTCTTTAGTAATGGAGTCTTGTGGGGTGAGCGTGACCAGTGGGGTGCATTGTCTATTGTTTTCTCTGTGACGATGGCACCTGCTGCCTCCAAGTGTTTCTGGAGCTCTTTCTGAGTGGTCCTTGGCTCTTGGGCTACTCTTCTGACTATTCTTCTGACTACCTGGTCAGAAATCTTGCGAGGAGCTCATGTGAATGGCCGGTTGATGACGGACCGATGTTGCTTCCACTTGCGGATAATGGGCCCAGTGGTGCTTACTGGAGGATTTAGAAGTTTTGAAATATGTCTGTATCCAATTCCATCAATATGTTTTGCAACAGTAAGGTTGTGAAGGTCTTGGGAGAGCTCTTTGCTTTTACCCATCTTGAGATGTTTCTTGTGTGACACCTTGGTAATGAAAAGCCTATTTATAGACCATCAATTTACTAACCCAGCTTATTTTAATTTGCACAAATAGGGGGTATAATTACTTATGAATTTCAGCTGGTTCCTTGCTTTACCTTGCCTTGGAGAACAGCTCATTCTTAGCGTGTTCAATACGTTTTCCCTGTGTCATTCCACTTTATTACATATAACTTTATTTATGGACTTTAATGTTGTGAATTCTTTATAGTTCTGTATTTCTTCAATTAATACTGATGTCTGAAAATTTCATGTGAATAGCCTCATTGGAAATATTTTTACTGAAAAAATTGTTGATGTGTTCAATACTTATTTCCCCCACTGTAAATGACCAAGTATAATATTTTTGTGTCATTTGTTTAATTGGGTTATCTTTAGCTAATTTTAGGACTCTGATGATGTTTAAGTCATATTTATGCAGATATATAGAGAAAACTCTTTCAAGCACCACTGTAGGCTTCACTGATATGATGAGCAGTATCTGGAAGTGAAAAACAGTTACATCAATATACATATAATAACAAACTGCTTACAATGTAAAACAAGTCAATAATATGTTCATAACATGAGCTGTCAGACAGCAGCAGATTAACAGTTAAACTGTCTGGATATTAAGTGATGTAAATTTTCACTCAATCAGTAAGTTTGAATCCAAACGATCCTACAGTTATAGTTTTATTTCTTCACTGAACAAATTTTTATTGCGTGATTCTACCAATCCTTAAAATTGGGTAATTTCATCAGCCTAATGACATGTCAGTCTGGTCCTAATTTGAGGTGTATTGGTCATGTGTTTCAGATTAAAGAGAAACTGGAGAAAGTTCTGGCAAAACAGAGAGAGCTGACAGAGAAATGGGATAAACACTGGGAGGAACTACAGCACAGTGAGTCATTACACCATGGAGTAATAATAACAGTAAATCTTCGAATAGTATGCATAAATAAACATATTAGAAGAATACATTCGTTATCTTAACTGCTCTGCCATTCATTTATTTTTTTACTTTATTTACTTGTTTCTCTCCCCTCAACTCCCCCTACCTCTCTCTGTCTCTGCCACTACCACTTCCCTGTCTTTGTGCTTCTGTCTCTCTGTTTCGTCCCTGGTCTCAGTGTTAGAAGTTCATCAGTTTGCTCAGGAGGCAGTTGTCGCTGAGTCCTGGCTTTCATCTCAGGAGGCATTCCTGGTCAGTCAGGAACTCGGTGACAGCGTAGACGAAGTAGAGCAGCTCATTCGCCGACACGAGGCCTTCAGGAAAGCAGCTGCAACCTGGGAGGAGAGATTCAGCTCATTGCGCCGCCTCACTACGGTGAGCTCAAACAAAGCCAGCACAATGACAATGCATACATAATGAATAGCTACCAATACCAGTCGATTTTATTGCAAATTCTTCAGGTGTCTCCTAGTAAGCTGAAGATGAAAAGGAATTTCAGCTTTCATCATGACAGTGACCCAAAGCATACATCCAAATCAACAAAGAAATGGCTTAACTAAAAGAAGATCAGTGTTTCTGAATGTCCTAGCCAGAGCCCAGACCTCAATCCGACTAAAACTCTGTGGGGTGACCTGAAGTGGGCTGTGCACAGGAGATGCATTTACAGTTTGACAGATCTGGAATGTTTTTGCAAGAAAGAGTGGAAATATATTACCATGTTATGATGTGCCATGCTGATAAACTCACCCAAAAAGACTGCATTGTGTAATAAATAATCAAAAGGTACTTCAACATAGTATTAGTTTAGGGGTGTGCAAACTTATGCAGCGAGGTTATTGTTATTTTTTTTTTCTTTCTTTCCCCATGAAAAAATTTCTGATTGTTTTTCACTTTAATTGTATACTTTGCAATTGCAGATTAAAGTTGGGTAAAGATCTGACATGATTTATCTTAGTGTCATTCTTTTACTTCACAAAAACCTGCCACTTTTATATCCATTGTACTCACTGACTTGCTTACTTTACTCACTTACTTACATACATGCTTAGTTTATTACTATTACCATTTTTAAAGTAAATGATATTAGGTATTATATGAGCTATGGGGATGGCATGGGTAGTGTTGCCATGTCACAGCTCCATGGTCTCTGGTTTGATTCTGAGCTGGGGTTACAGGCTACTCTAAATTGCCCACATGAATAGATGAATTAGTACAAAATCATACACACAAAATTAATTAATACAAAAAATCATGGATACCTACATAATCTAGGT
This sequence comes from Ictalurus furcatus, assembly GCF_023375685.1. Classification (NCBI taxonomy): domain Eukaryota; kingdom Metazoa; phylum Chordata; class Actinopteri; order Siluriformes; family Ictaluridae; genus Ictalurus; species Ictalurus furcatus. The sequence continues at coordinate 23,558,900 of NC_071258.1, forward strand.
TGCTTCCTCAATACTGTAACTTGGGCGGGCTTTTCAAGCGTCCTTTTGTGAGGGGCCCTCCTTGCTTAGCACATGAGCATGGATCTTGCAGTTTCTAATAATTAAGCACATAACAGCGTTAAGATCTCATCTCTCTCTCATGCAGGTGGAGAAGATGAAGGCAGAGCAAAGTAAGCTGCCTCCAACCCCTTTGCTGGGTCGTAAGGTTTTTCTGGACCCTCAGGATTCGTCTCCAGCACGTAGCAGCCCTTCATCACTTCACAAACAGACCATTTATGAACAGGGTGACTATTGGGGTGAGCGAAACATGGCTCAGCCATCTCCACCACCTGGATCTCGGAGACTTGGCTCCACAGTCTCAAACTACACACCAATTGTTAGTGGATCAGCCACATCCCGAATCCAGGAGGCAAGAAACACTGGTGTCCTGGGGATTGCTGCAGGTCTTGGAATGCCCATAGAACGTAAAACCACTCCGATAAAACCAATGCGCGAAACAGTGCGCCCCCAAATAGATGTGAATGTAATGGCAGAGGTAGTGCTTCAGGAGCCGGGATGCAGTGGAGGCAGTCGCTCTGAAATGCAGGTGGAACAGCAACGTCCTCATGTGAAGGACTTGCATATGGAACGTCAGCTTTCTAATGAACAGCTGATTCAGGCGAGGAGAGATGAGCTTCCACAGGAAGTATGGAGGGAAAGGGCAGAGAGAGAGAGGAGACTAGAGAGACAGACGTCCAGCGAACAGGAAGTACACGAAACTCGGAGAAAAGAGAGACATCGACTTGAGAGACAAGAAAGCAGCGAACATGAGACTGGCAGAGAACCATCAGATAAACGATCAGGAGGAGGGTGAGACAGCAGAGTATTACATTTCCATATCATCACAGTTGCTCATCTTATTGGTCAGCGTTTTAACTGTAAATGAACCTTGGCAGTATCTGATTTCAGCAGCGGCATCATACATTCCTTTTAGCTCACTGTGCACACATTTGTTCTTTCACACTAGCTTCCTAGTTTCTCTGCTTATAAACACAACTGTGCTGATTATAGCTCTTTTATTCTTGTATGAATATAAAGAAGTAGCCAGCTTGATAACCAATTAAGTAAAGTGCTGTTTTATGGAGCAGATTTCTTAATAGGACAATAACCCTCTGTGTTGTTAAACTTTAGTTAATTAGTTCGTCAATTTATTAATTTGTTAATTCATTGCAGAGAGAAACGGTCTACCTTAGCTGACATTGTGGAACAGCTTCAAGAGAGAGAAGCTGCACAGGTGAATTCACAACCTCTCATTATGTTTCATGTTTTAGCATTTGTCTTTATACTGTACACATATTGGCACTCAATGTATGAGCAAAAAAGGCTATGAAAATTTGTCTTTATTGTTTAACCTTTTGATCTTTTGTTAAAATAAATTCACAAAAATATTCTGCACTCATGGATATCAATTGCAAACAAAACACAGGTTTATCAAATATATATATATATATATATATATATATATATATATATATAAAATCTTTGTTAACTATAGGTGTGCAACAATTATTGGCACCCTTTTGGTCAATACTCTTATAATGCCTGATGAGGTTGGAGAATACATGGCAAGGGATGTGAGACCATTCCTCCATACAGAATCTCTCCAGATCCTTCACATTTCGAGGTCCACGCTGGTGGACACTCCTCTTCAGTTCACCCCACAGCTTTTCTATGGGTTTCAAGTCAGGGGACTGGGATGGCCATGGCAGGATCTTGGTTTTGTGGTCAGTAAACCATTTTTGTGTTGATTTTGATGTATGTTTTGGATCATTTTACTATTGGAAGATCCAACCATGGCCCGTTTTAAGCTTTCTGGCAGAGGCAGTCAGGTTTTTATTTAATATCTGTTGATATTTGAGTCCATGATGCCATGTATCCTAACAAAATGTCCAGGTCCTCTGGCAGAAAAACAGCCCCAAAACATTAAAGAGCCACCACCATATTTAACCATGGGCATGAGGTACTTTTCCATATGGCTACCTCTATGTGTGCCAAAACCACCTCTGGTGTTTATTGCCAAAAAGCTCTATTTTGGTTTCATCTGACCATAGAACCCGATCCCATTTGAAGTTCCAGTAGTGTCTGGCAAACTGAAGATGCTTGAGTTTGTTTTTGGATGAGAGTAGGGGCTTTTTTCTTGAAACCCTTCCAAACAACTTGTGGTGATGTAGGTGACTTCAGATTGTAGTTTTGGAGACTTTCTGACCCCAAGATGCAACTAACTTCTGCAATTCTCCAGCTGTGATCCTTGGAGATTTTTGGCCACTCGATCCATCCTTTTCACAGTGCATTGATACAATATAGACACACGTCCAATTCCAGGTTTATTCATAACATTTCCAGTTGACTGGAACTTCTTAACTATTGCCCTGATGGAGGAAATGGCCATTTTCTATACTTGTGTTATTTTGTTATAGCCAATTCCCATTTTGTGAAGCTCAACAACCTTTTGCCGCACATCACAGCTATATTACTTGGTCTATCCCATTGTTATGAATGACAGGAAATTTGGCCTATGTGTTACCTCATATTTATACCCTTGTCAAACAGGAAGTCATGGTTGAACAATTTCCTGTTACTAGTCAACCAGGTGTACAAAAAAATGTTAAATATCAATTGGAATATACTTTTTTTTATATATATATATTTTTCTCATATGAATTCGTAAGCATGCCAATAATTGTTGCACACCTATGTGCATGGGCGACATTTGACTCTCGAGTTGGAGGGCAAGAAAAAAATTAAGAGTCTTTTTGTACCTGCCTCAGCAAAATATTCGCAGAAATTTTAAGCAAACGAGTTGAAGTTTCAAAACAACGGCATACCTTAGTGAAGAGCTAAACGGCAGCCACCAGGCACGGCATCAAAGCGATTAACTGTTTTATCCAAATCTACATGAATGGTCCGTTCAATGTTCAGTACTGCAATGTTCGACAGTCTCTCCTGTCTCATGGTGTTTCTCATGTATGTTTTCAGTCGACGCAAGCAAGAAAAATTTCTTTCACACGATGCAGTGTTCATCGGCACAATCAAGAATAACTTTGAGAGGATGCCAACATTTACTAGACTGTGGACTAGCTTTGACTCTCTGAACAGTGATAATCGTTGTTTAAAACACACTTCTCCGGTTGACATAGCATTGAAAAGTGACAATTCTGCATTCATCTCCTCTTCTGGAAATCCATAATGACGACAAATAAATGTCAGGTCCACTTTGGTGTCCGTATTAGAGCTGAGGATGTGATTAAGTGCAGTCAAAGTGTTAATGTAATTTTCCTGAATTCGCTCACAGATCTCTTTAATAGTGTTGTTCAGTACGCTGAAATGCAATTTCTAGTAATAGTCCTGAGCTGAGGCTGAATTCGGTCCAGGCACCATTGCTTTGATTGTTCTCCTCCATGGATGTTGTGGGCTGCGGTAGTTGTTCTTATCGCACAACTCGACTGTAAACTCTGAAAGCTGCTGAAAGTGGTGATCAGTTCTCATTGCTAAAAGAGCAAAGATTGTGGAAGATGCTAGGCTTTTTACACTGACATAATGTAAGGTGGATGACTGTAACACTTTGGACTGTACATTGCACTGTATGAGAATTCGTTGCATCAAAATGCAAGGGAACAAAAAGTGAAAATCGGTCACAGATGTCAGCAGACTACTTGCCTGTCCCCCGACTCACACATCGCTTTCAGAAATTTCACTGAGAGTCAATGATAGTCTCGAAGTTATCAAGTATGGCCTTGAGAGCCTCTACACAGCAGCTCCATCTTCTGTCACTTAGAGATTTCAGTTTGGTTGATTTACCTGAAAAGTCACTGCTCCGTTCTCGCAAAGACTCAAAAACAGCATGTCATTTTGCTGAGCCCTCGATGAAGTTATAGAGGGAATGAACATTGGTCAGCATGTGTACCACGGTAGGTTCTTCGCATACTCGCCGCACCATCGTAACATTGCACTCTCAAGTTGCAGATATCAAGATTAAAGCTTGTCAGTACATTCTTTAAAAGAAGAGCCAAAGATTCACCATCTGTCCTGTCAGTCCTATAAAATCCGATGAATGATTCATGGACATCGAGGTCTCTGTCGACAGATCTTAAAACCACTGCAACTTGCTCATGCCTACATATGTCTTGCATTTCATCCGCGATAAGGGCAAAAAGTCCGGCTTCATGTACTCGGTGTATGATGTCACTTTTAACCTGACTGGCCATTATATTGATCAACTCATTCTGGTGCTTGTTATAAACATAATTAAATGATCTCTCTCTATTTTTGAATAGCCGGTTAATTAGTTGGCTATCAGTGGCCATTAAATCCATCAACTGTAAGAACTTTACCCGATTTTCTGATTCATTCGTTTTCATCGTAACCATGAAGAGCAATACTGGAGCGGCAACAGAAGAGCAAAGTCTCGCATATTTTTTTCAGATATTCTCTCTTCTCATCCACTCTCTTTGCGTGTTCACTGCTGATTTGCGTGGCTACGCTTCTCGTTTTAAGTGTCTGTTGATTACTTTTCATTTTTAACCCAGCAGAAATGTGCACGCTGCTTTTCTGATGTTCATTTTTCAGTGGCTTTTTTCCAGTTGGCAAATCCAGTCACTTGAAATGTGTCCGTCTTAGACTCGTTGCCACCAAATGCACGACACGTGAAACAAAAATCCCGATCAGTGGTGGGACTATATTCAAGCCATTCATAAATCCCATACCATTCTTTCCTGAACTTTCTACCGTCAGTCACTGGAAATGAAATTACTGGTTGATTACGGCCCAATCTCAATAAAGTGACTGCTCTTATTTTGTTCTACTGCCCCCTATCAACGCGGAGATTCACATATAAACACATATTAAACAATTTTCAAATCTGAAACTCCATGACTACAATAAATTGATGGCGATATGGGAGGGGGGCACCCCCCCTTGCCCCCCACAATGTCACCCATGCCTATGTGTTGTGTTTCCAATTGTTTGATATCCATGAGAGCAGAGTATTTTTGTGATTTTTTTGAACAAAAGATCAAAAGTTTCAACAATAAAGACATTTTTTCACAGCCATCTTTGCTCATATTTACCAAGGGTGCCAATATTAGTCAAGGGCACTGTGTGTGTGTGTGTGTGTGTGTATATGTGTATATATATATATATATATATATATATATATATATATATATATATATATATATATATATATATATATATATATATAATATATATATATATATAAAATATGTGTGTGTGTGTGTGTGTAATTTAATTATTTTCTACAATTATTATTTATTTATTTTTGTCATTATCATTGTCTCATTGTCATTATAAAATGGTAGCATAACTATATGGTCCGTATGATTTTTATATAGTTTGCAAATATAGGGTAGAATATGTTATAGTATTGTAATGCAAATAATCAGTATGAATGTAAAATGTAATTAAAATCTTAGGCTCGAGGAGAAATTCCTCGCCTTCCAAACGGATTGCCAGAGAAGTCGTCACGGCTGGACCGACCACGAGCTCGAGACCGACCAAAACCACGCAGACGGCCACGGCCCAAAGATGGCGCACAGGGTGAAACGCGACGTTCGCGATCTGCTCCAGCCCAGAGCAGCTCATCTGTCCCTCAGCCACCTTCCCATCATGCTCAGCGTGAGGGCTTCCTCTTCCGCAAGTTAGACATAGAGAGCCAGAAGAAAAGCTCCAACAGGTGGGGCTCATTTAACCTAAAGCCTGTAGGCATGAACATAACTTAGCATGCTGTTGACCTTAGCATGATTATACTGTATGCTAACACCAAAATAGCATCCATTAGTGCACTAGTGCTTGGTAGTTTAGCATTTTTCTTAAACGTTTGCAATCAACACAAATGAAAGAAGTAAAAAAAATGCTTAGGTTCTTATTTTGTCTGCGCTGTGTTAAATTTCTGTGTAGCTTTATATAGCTCTTTTTTTAAAGAAAAAATCTTACTTTAACAAAAGCAAAGTAATATTTTTTTTGCTTGCACAAATTAGAGGTTCTGTAACTATCCCCCCCCCCCCCCTCCACTAACTGTATTAAATAGTGTGACATTAGCACAGCTTGCAACCTTGCATGACATCTCGATGCTAGCTGCTAGCATCTTTTGGCAGAAGATCAACAGCTGCTGTTTTTTTGAATCCACGGCTTATAAGGTATGGTACAGAGTGAATATTAGCGGTTCCCACCCTTTCCTCAGCAGCTCCCCCCACCCCCTAGTCCAAGCAGCATGTGGACTCATTTCATTAACTAGGCTGACATAAAAATTCAAGACGGCTGCCTTTTACATTTATGCCTGTACACATACAATGATACACACGCATAGTGAGTGCTGCTTATGGGTATTTTTCCATCCAGATGTTTTGCAAATTAAAAAAAAAAGCCACTGGGCTCCAATTAAATGCTCTTCTGTTGAAAATTCTGAGCAGTACCCGTCAAACACGCAGAATATTTCTCAACACCAGGAATGTGGATACCTGCATCAAATTTAAAGAGCCTATGAGTTTCAATTTCCACCGCATTTTTCCCTTGACTCCCTTATCCAGAGCAACTTACTGTACAAAAGTGCTTTATAGTCTCTATCAAAAACATATCTTCAGGTATCATCTGAAAGGATGCCTACATGGTTACTTGTCAGTACTGTATGTCTGTATTTAAATGATCACGGGCTATGAAAAATGTGTATTTATTATTATTATTATTATTATTATTATTATTATTATATTATAACAAATGTGCATTTGATCAATCCCATTTTAATTGTGCATTTGAGAATTCATTCTTATGCATAAGAAACATTTTTTTTTTACTTTTTCTATGCAATTTGGTGTCTTATCAGGTTGCTTAGAAATGCTAAAGTTCTTGTAGTTATACTGGTCTAAGCTCTAAGTTTGCACACACACTCAATGACAAATATGTGGAGAAACATCAATGAAACGGCAATTAAATAAACCCCACAACCTGAAGTGAATACCCAAGATCATCAGAAAATATAAAGGTTGTGAAAACACTTTATTTGTGAGGTTTCCATTCGATGTGGAGTCAGCATCAAAACAGATGGATGGAAAAGTCCATAGAAAAGTGCTTTCTCACTGAGGCCAGTTTCATACTAGCATTAGCATGATTGACTAGCCACCACTGCTTGTTGGCATTAATCAAAATTCTCTTCTCTTCCATGTTTGTTCTATGCTCCTGGCTGATCTCCTGCCTCTCCACAAAGGTAAGTCACAGAAGTCTAACACTGTGAAGTGGTGATTTTCTTCACAGCAGTCTGATCGCTCTGTTATGGATTTATCTTTCGCTCTTTCAGCAGGTGAGTAACGGTTAGATAGATGTTTTGACACTAACACCTGCTCATCTGTTCTTTTTTTTTTTTTTTTTTAACCTTTTGCAGCAGATCTTGGGTGAATCTGTACTGCATACTGAATAAAGGCGAACTTGGTTTCTTCAAGGACTCAAAGAACACAGCATCTACATATAACAATGAGCCACGTCTCAGTCTGAGCAGCTGCTCCTGCGACATCAACCTTGGCTACAAGAAGAAGAAAAACGTCTTCACACTTAAGTAAACAATTCACAGTGCAGCTCAATAAAAGGAAATGTAAAGAAATAAAATAAAACATCTTTATAATATTAACATAAAATTCAAAAAAGAAATAGAAAAATTATATTATAAAATAAAGCAATTTTTTACAAATATAATCTGAAAAATATAGAATTACAGTACAGAAGTACGTCATTTTCCAATACAAGTCTAATAAAATACAAACAACATAAAATTAAAAATAAAATAAAAATGTTTTCTATAATACCAAATAATCATGATTTTTTTAATTCTTGAAGACATACAATATAAAGTCTTTAATATACATAAAAAGTTGAAGTAAATAATAAAGTAAAAAAAATACATTTATTACATATGGTATATGGTCTGTACTTATATAGCGCTTTTTTTTAACCCTAGCAGTTCCAAAGCGCTTTACACTGTGTCTCATTCACCCATTCACACACACACACACACACACACACACACACACACACCAATGGTAGCAGAGCTGCCATGCAAGGCGCTAACTTGCCATCGGGAGCAACTTGGGGTTCAGTGTCTTGCCCAAGGATACTTTGGTATGTGGAGTCACGTGGGCCGGGAATCGAAAGAAAAAAAAAAAGGAAAGAACAAAATGATCTATATAATATATTATTGTAAAATATGTATAATAGAAAAAGTAAACCAATATAATAAAAACAGGTAATATAAAAGAAAATATAAAACATGTGCAGAAAATAAAATGGAAAAGTAAAGGTAAAGTAAAAAAAACAAACTTAAAATGTACAAAAATCTATAATTGTAATTAAAATATATATATATATTTGTGTGTATGTGTGTGTGTATATATATATATATATATATATATATATATATATATATATATATATATATATATATATATATATATATATATATACACATACACACACATATATATACACACATATATATATATATATATATATATATATATATATATACATGTGTGTATATATATGTGTGTGTGTATATATATATATATATATATATATATATATATATATATATATATATATATATATATATACACATACACACACATATATATACACACATATATATATATATATATATATATATATATATACATGTGTGTATATATATGTGTGTGTGTATATATATATATATATATATATATATATATATATATATATATATATATATGTATGTATGTATATAAAAATTCTATTTAGCACTAATAAAGGGCGTTTGTGATTTTTTTTTTTTTTTCTTCAATCCCAGAACTAAAGATGGGAGCGAGTTCCTCTTCCATGCTAAAGATGAGGTAAGATTATGTCTATGTGTAAACTTCACCCTGTCCACTACATGGTGCACTCTTTTGGTTAGGTCTGAAAACATCCAATGGACTTCTGAAATCCTGCAATGTGTTATTATTACATTTTCTTACAGAGAATTCCCTGAATGCATTTTGCTCTTTGTCAGAAATAAGGAATTGTCCCCTTTTCATACTTCATCAAACTAAACATATCTTCAACCTGTATCAGATGGACACAGTCAAACAGAGTGGGGGTTAACAGGAACAAGAGTCTAAGGCCAAACAAGGAAAGTTGGAAATATATGGGAATGGCGTATGGGAAGATGACAGTTGTGATATTCTCATGGCAATTTTTATTTTATTTAATGGATAATTAAATTTATTATCCAACTCTTTAGATTAGATAAAAATGTCATATTCATTTACCATTCTATACTGATTTCAATTCAGGTTCATTTCGATTCAGGTGTGTATATGTATGGTGTTTTTAAAAGCATTGTCTGATTATTAGATTGCCTTCAAATCGAGCAAGTTAGAAAAGTGAGCCAGTGTCCTGGCTTGGAATGCCATACCAGCAACATAACTGCTAAAAGGATATTAAGTGAGGTAGTATCGGGTGGTTTGACGGTAGATTCACTCTACCGGTTGTAATTCGTCTTAAGGTATGGATTTTTCCCACTAATATATAATACTTTTATGTGAAAACAAGGTGCTACACATAATCCATACATAATGTGGTGTGACAGAGCAAAAGACTTAATGTCAGGGGTGGAGTTAAGCGGTGGCCTAGAATTTTTGTGGCCACCCCAGAACTGATAGTTCATTATTCAGTTTGAATTTTGGGGAACAAGTCCTATTTAGCAATTTCCAGCAACTTAAATGAAGCTGTGCTTTCATTTTCAACAGAAAATGTTGAGAGGTAGGATCAGTTTAATGTGTAGTCTAAAGAGGAGTCAACTTGAGGGGGGATGCCAAGAAATTTCGTGTCCCTATATGGCCAAAAGTATGTGGACGCCTGACCATCACGTCACATGAGGGTCTTCCCCAAATTGTTGCCACACTTTTTCCACCTTTAATGTGATATTGGACCCTACACAATCTAAGAGGAAAAAAAAAGAAATAGAAATGTGTTTGGGGGGGTTATAACCCGGTTGCATAAGTGTGCACACCCTTTTATAATGAGGCATATGACTGTACTCAGCATTAATTACATTCAATCTCATGTTCAAAAGTACTCATCATACACCCATCATTAATCAAGATTAACTCCAAAAAAGTTCAGCTGTTTCTGTAGGATTTTCTTGACATCATTTTGGTTTCAACTGACTGCTTAAGCCATGGTCTGCAAAGTGCTTATACAAAGTACATACAGGATCTTATTGTTGAAAGGTATTGATCAGGAGAGAGGTACAAAGTAATTTCCATCATTAGATCTACCATGGAACATAATGAAGGCCATCATCAAGAAGTGGAGAAAAGAAGGAACCATAGTAGTACCCAGAACAGGACGTTCCTCAAAAATGATACAAAGACGAGATGAAATTTATCAGGGCCGCCAAGAGACCTACGGCAACATTAAATGAGCTATAGGAATATCTATCAAGAACTGGCCACTCCTTGCATGTGACAACAATCTCCCATATTCTTCACATGACTGGGCTATGGAGTAGGGTGGCTATTCAGAAGCCCTTTCTCACAAAACAAAACAAACAAAAAAAATCCAAGCCCAACTAAATTTGGCAAAACCATGTGGCACAATGTGTTATGGTCTGATGACACCAAGATAGAACTTTTTGGGCATAATTCTAAAAGATATGTTTGGTACAAAAACAACAGAGCTTATCACTCAAAGAACACCATACCCATGGTGAAGCATGTTGGTGGCAGCATCATGCTACAATATGGGGCTGCTTCACTTCAGCTGGGGCTTCGTCTCTTGTCAAGAGAATAACTGATAACTCCAAATACCAATCTATTTGGTGCAAGAGCTGCCATTGTTAGAAAATTTCACCTTCCAGCACAATAGCAACCCAAAGCATAAATCCAACTCAACAGTGGAATGGTTTCAGAAGAAAAAGATCCAAAAAATTTTGGAATGGCCCAGTCACAGCCCAGATCTAAATCCTATCAATAACATGTGGACCAACGTGAAGAGGGCTGTGTACTGGAAATCCCCTCAAAGTTAGATATATCTGGAGCATTTTTGCATGCTAGAGTGGAATAAAATTGCCAAATCAAGATGTGCTAGGTTGGTAGTATTATTAGTTAAGGGGTGTGCACCTTATGCAGGTTATTGTTCTTTTTTTCTTCCAAAAATACATTTCTGGGTTTTTTTTCACTTGCAGTTTGTTGGTTGCTATATCACATTAGTGGTGGAAAACAATCTGACATGCTCTTGCAATTTTAACAGGGGCATGTAGACTTTTTATATTCTCTGTGCAAACGCCTCAGAAAAGGTTATATGCTGATACATATAACTAGATGGCTACCATTAGGTTGGGTTGTCATTGCAAAAGCTAAACATAAATATCGAAATAGCTAGTTAGTTTGGTAGTTAATGTAACATTAAACAAGCTAACCATGCAGTAGCTACCCATTTCTTACATAACCTAGCTAGCTTACTATTGACTTGGGTGGGCTCGTTAGGTGCCCTTCTAAAAAAAATGATGCTTTAAGCTGCTGTGCAGTGATTGGTGAATAAAAATTCCAATCTGATTTTTTAATAATTATTTTTGTAGGATGATCTGAAAGGCTGGATCTCGAGTATCACCACGAGTATTAGCGAACACGAGGAAATCGCTAAATGGGGGCAGTCTCATCCAACTACCTCATCTACAGACGAGGGCACGCGGAGGGAAGGCAGCAGAGCCGAGAAATCAGACAGGGCCGATCGGGGCTCCGAACGCTCGGACAAAGGCGAGAAAATGGAGAAAAGGAGCGGAAAAAAGAAATGAAGTGGCAACTTTCTGACAGTTTGCATTGTGTTACACTGCGGCAACTAGGAGTCTGATGTGACAGTAAAATAGAAGAGAAAGAGAGAAAATGCTGCGTTCTTTCTCTTCGTCCTGATTTTCTGCCATCTGACTGGATTTACCCTGAAAGGTCGCAGCAACTCCTGGTGGCCACTGGAGATTTTCAGTACCAATACGTGAAGAGCGGTTCTTCAAGAGGCCAAACAAAGATTAATCCAAGAGATTTTACACTCAGCTCATTATAGTTCTTTCTAATTTATACATCTGTTTTTGAATGTTTTCAGTTATCCAGGTCCATTCTGAAATGTCTAGTAGCGGTAAGTTAAAACACCTGGACTTGTTATAATCTTATAATCACTTTGACACACTACTGCTAGACATTTTGTTCAAATGAGTCCTCTATCAGTGTCTATTCACATCTTACCTGCTGATGAGAATGGAAATATGCCAAAAGTTAATTTGCTCTTTTATATAAATAACTTATTTAATGTTTTATTCTTTTCTTTTTTTTTATCTTCTTGATACTTTATACACCATAACAGCACTGATTGTGTGATTATTAAGCATGAATTATATATCAGCTTAAATTTACAGACTGAGAAACTAAAGGTATGTATGAAATAAAGTAAAGACAATAACCATGCAGGGGACTGTAAAGCCTGAAATCTGCCTTCCAATACTGCTTTTAACGCCCTCGTAAACATCACCTAATGAGTGTGCACTTACACTGGGGTGTAGTGTGTAGGTAGAAGTGTGTAGGTCAGGTTTTCCTTCTCAGTGAGAACAATGTAGCTGAAGTGATTTGGAGATTTACACACTGAGAGTTAAACTCTATGCAGAGTCATCATGGTTCGCTACGTCATTAGTGTGATAACTAGCCGGTTTGCTAACTAATGTGAAACAAAAATAAAAACAGCGTGGTTTGCTTGGACATTTACACACAGACTCTGTCACATTCTGTGCAGAGTTTTATTGGCTAGTAAACTACCCAATAAGACTAGAGTGCTAACTAGCTGGTTTGCTAAACAGTTACTATAGAAGCATTAATCATTATCTTAGCAGTTTCTATGATTTTTCTTTTTTCCTTTGGTCTAAAAAATACTAAGTTATAAAGGTTTGTTAACTTATCAACTAACCAGCTACCACGTTAACAGCTAAACTGGCTAGCAGAGAAAAGTAAAGCTATACCTATTGCTGTCATGTACACATGCAAGAATTGGAGGGATAAAAATCTAAACACAGACAATCAAATGTTAGAGTTTACAGTTTTATAGTTTACACTTACCAACAGTTTATCCACCATTTTGAGGAAGAAAAAAAAGGAAAAAAAATTCAAGCGTGGCAAAGGCTGCTGTAATGCCCTTTAGGTACATTGTGACCCTGAAGTCTACAATGTTTTCAATTCAATGCCTCATTTAAAGGTCATCTAACAAACATCACTCAGCAGCCAGGGAAGGGAAAGATGTTATGGGCGCATTAAGAACAGGATTGGAACAGAGGTGTGTATTTTTGCTTCCTTATTTCTGAAAATAAGCCACAGCATTAATAAAATGCCCTTTTCCTGTTTCAGTGGAATAAGGAAGTGACTTGATTTCTTACAAAGGTCATTACTTCCTGTTTCAGTGTTTGCAGGGACAAAAATATCTGTCTGTGTCTCCCTAAAGTCCACCGTAATGTATGTTCAGACTGGAACAATAAGCTGCGTGTGTGCGCTTACATCATCCAGGTATTGAGAACTCAGGCATTTGATTTTAAACCCCGTAGTCTTCCTTGTGTCACGCTCACGCGTGTGTGTGTTTTTGTGTGTTAAATGTGCACATCAGTATTTTTCTTAAACTGTTGCAGTATTCAGGCACTGCATGAGAATAAATTGTTTCTTAGTACATGTACCTCCTTTGCTTCTCATTCTGTGTGGATTGTTAAATTATTATTTTTTTATTTTTTAAATCTAGGAAGTAACTAGGAAGTTGTAAGAATAGTGAGATGTGCTACAGCGTCCCATAGTGTCGTCTTGTCTAACACACCTGCTTCAACGGATCAGCTCAATTTACATACACTTCATGATGATATGTTGGGGGTGATATGAAGGGTGTGTTAATAAGCACATGAGTTGGACCAGGTGTGTTATCTTTAACAGTGGGGGCTAAAGTCACTGTGGGAGAGTGTTAGGTCAGCGATCCTAGTCCCACTGCTTTAGTCCCCTTGTACTGCACTATCTAGTGTCTTCCTGCTCTAACACACTCAGACACACCCATTTTATACTCATAAATTGTGCCAACAGTTATGCTTCCAGTAATAGATAATAGTAATAGTAATAATAATAAATAGTAGTAATAATAATAATAATAATAATAATAATAGTAGTAATAGTTAGTTCTGCACCTGTAGTTCTCTTGTATTGCTTGTTAGTGTGTTTTTACAATGCATCAGCTCACTCACTTCATCAGGATATAAAAAGGTTTGTTAGAGAGGGAAACGGAAATAAAATAAAAACTGAATCAAATGTGCAGAACCTGAGAGCTAGACACTCCCTAACTCACCATAACAAACTCACTTTATCTCTAGTATGTAGTTTATGAATGAGTTTATGAGTGTGTTTATGAACAGGGCCAGGTTTTGTTGAGTGTGTCAGTGTGTGTTAAGGTGTACTGGTGTGTATTAGATCAGGGCTTCCCAGTATTTATGTTCTGATTCAACACACTCGATTCATCTCATCAGTTCATTAACACACTGTCTTGAGGAATAGACATCAGAATGTTAAGTATAATGAGGGGTATATTAATGAGCTGATGAGTGTTAGGAAGAATCAGGAAACATACACTTCAGGTGCGTATAGCATGATGTTTGAAATGGTGTTTAATCAGCTATATTGCAGGGATTTAATATGAGTAATATGTTCTGGATTTGGCTTTATTTTTGGATTTCATTTTTTATTAATATTAATGTGAATTATTTACAACTGGATTACAACATGGATTACATTAATTCCATCTCAGTATTGAAAGTTTTTGATACAAACCTGAAACTTCAGTGCAATTTATTGGATTTTTTTCATGTCGCATACCAAAGGCAACTCTGAACACTATCTCTTTCATAACTTTGTCACATTACTTTCTTTCTTTTTCTTTTTTTTTTTTAACCTGTCTACATTTATTTTTTATGTAAAATGTTTCAACAGGTGATTTAAAAGTTGAGAAACATCTGGGATGTTTTTAAAACTAAGTCTTTTATATGAGTGATTTTGGATTGTGGATTTCTGTTGTTTTTGCCTTCAGAATTATAAAAAAAAAATCTTTAACTCTGTACATCATTTCACTTTTTTCTCTAACATGGCTTAATATGTACATTTATTGTAAAAAAAAACAAAAACAATTTTTTCTTTCATTATTACAACCACCAAGGGTATGGCAATATACAGTATTCATGACCCAGTATACCTATGCTTGCATTGGTTAATGTAACTAATAAGTAAGGTGCTGCATACTGTAGCTGCCCGTTTGTGCCCACGTCACACATTCAACATTGTTTGGCTTGGTAATACCATTTTTATATGATGTTTATTAAAATAGTGTAATAATAAGTCCATTAAAATAAATATACAAATCAAAATGGAACAATATTAGCATATAATCACATTTAACCTACAAATTTGCCTTCAAATTTCTGAAAACTATACCACCTACCTGATAATTGTGTGAAATGACACCAAATTATGTGATTCTGGATTTAAGATGGCCATGACTGCTGTTTTCAGCACTGAGTAATTCTGAGGCATACAGACAAGTCTTTAAAATACTGAACGACACATAAGGGTTTAAGGTGAGTGTGATTTAGGCATGCAGCTACATTAGCTACATTTGCCTTGTAACTTCTGTCTAAACAATAAATGAATAGCAAGTAAATGCAAAAGTCCTGCCAAATTGAGTACATTTAGAGTAAAAGGAGATATTGTAAAAAGTGCAGGGTGTTGTCAGTGGCACATTACATCTCAGAATCTGTATATCTACCTAGTAATATAATTTAATCAATTTATTACATTTGCTTTGTCCAAATAGAATGGAGTTGTACGTGGTAAAAATAGTAAACTATTAAACATTATTCAAATTAAATATCTGCCAACCGTCCAAAAATTAACAGGGAACAAACTTGTGGTCAAAATAAAAACAAAATAATTCATGTTTCATTAAACCTAGTAGACCTCATCAATCTCAATGGGCTATAAATAGTAAGTTGCTGTAATGTGCTGTAAGGTCACTTACCTATCATCATTTCTTATTCAAGATCTTAATAAAGATCGCAAGCTTGATTTTATTTGTTTAAACCTGACTGAATAAGAGAGACACAGCAGCTTTAGAGGTTGCTACTGAGAACTATAATTTTATGCATACAAGAAAGAGGAGGCAGAGTAACATGCATATATAGTGAGTTTAAAAGCAAAACCAATGTTTTAAACATTAACATTTCAACTTTTGAGTATACTGCACTCAGTCTTGTGTTTGACACTTAAGCTTTTTGTAGACTATTAATAGACCTCCCAAGCAGATAACCTGCTTTATCATAGATCTTCCAGCTCTTAGTCTCTTAGTAGGGATAAAGACAATTAAGACAAGCCAGTTGGTTTGGACATTTTACAAAAATGCCCACAATCACCTCCCATTAGAGATACTGTATATCAGGTATGCCCCACTGGACGGAGACCACAGGATAGACCCAGGACTGAGTGGAGAAATTATATCTAAGAGTTAGCTTGGAATCAGTGGCTGCAGACAGAGAAGTCTGGACTCAGCCTACCGCCACCGCTATCCCGAGCAGGAAAAATGGAAGGACGATGAATAAACAAATGAACAAATTATCTAAAAATGTATTTTAAAGTCAATTTTTAACAATTAAATGAATATATGTGACCTAACAATGTACTATAAGAAATTCCACTCAGGTTTTCACTCAAACCATAGCGCAGAAATGGTACAGATCTGTCTTGTGAAAGACCTGAGGCTTAGAGCAGGCTAAAAAATTATGTTATCTATTTTAGTCTTACTTAATGTCAGGGTGACATTTGAACATAGCTGATCACAAGATCCCTGTCCATTGTCTCAAAAATTGGGTAGGACTCTCAGGGGCAGTTTTAGAATGGAGTAAGTTGTATGTGCCACTCCTGTCAGCCCACGACAAGAATTTGAGGCTATCATGGGCACAGACTCACCCAAACTGGACAGTTGAAGACTGGAAATGAGTCTGTGCACAGGATAGCCTCAAATTCTTGTTGTGGGCTGACAGGAGTGGAAGCTGATGTGGTTTGTTTTAGGCAGTCCACCTCAAGGTTTGAAGTTTTGTGCATGCTGAGATGCTTTTTTTTTGCTCACCACGGTTATTAAGAGTGATTATACGAGTTACTAAATCTTTCTTGGTAGCTCGAACCAATCCAGCCATTGGGTGTTTCTAAGGTGTTTCCACCCAGAGAACTGTTGCTCACTCAGTGTTTTTGTTTTTCCAACCATTCTGTGTAAACTCTAGAGACCGTTGGGTGTGAAAAACCCGGGAGATCAGTGGTTTCCGAAATACTCAAACCAGCTCATCTGGCACCAGCAACCATGCCATGGATAAAGTCACAGAGATCACACTTTTTCTTCATTCTGATGTTTGATGTGAGCAGTAACTGAACGTGAACTTGTACAAAGTGCAACAACAAGGATCCTTACAAAAGAGATCACCAGTCTGGATATTTCCCCCATTTTCTCCCCCAATTTGGTCTTGGACAATTCCCAGTAGAAGCTACGTAACACACGAAGCCATTCAACTGGGCAGTATAATACACCCAGAGGAAAGCACTATCTTTCATACCTTTACCCTTCCACATACAAGATATGTGCCTGTTAGGAGAGAGAGAATATTTCATCCCACTAGAAGAGCATGGTCGATTTTGCTTTCTTTGACTCTCGGCTATAAGCAGCCTATTCAACGTTCAAACTTGCAATCTCTTTACGAGCGGGCAAACGATTTTCTATTGTGCAAACAGGAACCCCAACCGGTAAATTTTTATCTTCCAGGAGATAGTTTACATATTATTTTATGGGTTTCTAAAGCTCAGAATGACTTAGCACCTGTGTACCTCACTGAATACATATAAATCTAGGCCCTAACAGACAACCCAAGTCGGCCCTCTAGAAATATCTAGAAAAAAGGGTTTGTTTTTTTTTGTGGGTGTGTGTGTGTGTGTGACTATGCTTCAAAATTGTGCACCTCACTATGACTTTGCATTAAGGAGTCAGGCTCGGAACATGCTGTTAAAAATCATTTGAAAATTATCTAATTTTCGCATTTAAATAAAAGTGCATTAGTTTAGGTGTTCAAATTTTTCATTTGACACCAGCCAGGCACACAGTTTGCAGGTTTGCCTCACACCACCAGGGTTGGGGGTTCGATTCCCGCCGTGGCCCTGTGTGTGCGGAGTTTGCATGTTCCCCATGTGCTGTGGGGGTTTCTTCCGGGTACTCCGGTTTCCTCTTCCAGTCCAAAAACATGCATGGTAGCAGGGCTCTACAGTGCGACCATTTCACTCGCATTTGCGACTGAAAAGTTCTTTGTGCGACTGTGAAAAAATATATAAGCGCACCGGTGCGAGTGACCTGTTCATAGTTGTCTAATACAATCGGAATAAAAACTACAACTCCAAATTGCATCTACACCGCGCAACAGTTACTTTCACACTGCTTTTCATTCCCTCAGTCAACCAAACAAGTGTGGAAATACTGCAAATAAGCTATTATGATGACAAGAGTAACTCTGTACATCATCTGCTTCTCTCAACTCTCCGATCACAGAACCACCATCTTTTATTGATCCCCCAAAATGACCTGAACCTGCACCTCCTCGTGTAGACACAGCGGTAAATTAATAATAATGTTGACACTACAAGGTGGGCTTTAATTCAAACTTCTTTATTAAATAATTCCTCACCAATCATAATCAAGAGTAGCAACTGTTCAGTCTGTAAACATACAGTACACTGCTGCTCTCCTTCACTCTCTTCACTAACTCGTCCTGGCTCACACGCACAGCGCACTCACTTCATTTAAACTCACGGTTGCCAGATATCACCAGAAAAGTCAACTACAGTTTAGATGTTTTAAATCCCCCCAAATAACTCAATATTATCAGCAGACATGGCAACACTGTAATGGGGAAACCGATCTAAATGGAAAAACTGATAAACAAACAAAAAATAATAACAATAAAATGTAAAGACAGACAAAGACATGCATGGTAGGCTGATTGGCATGTCCAAAGTGTCCGTAGTATATGAATGGGTGTGTGAATGGGTATGTGAGTGTGCCCTGCGATGGATTGGCACCCTGTCCAGGGTGTACCCCGCCTTGTGCCTGATGTTCCCTGGGATAGGCTCCAGGTTTCCTCGTGACCCTGACGGAAGGATAAGCGGTATAGAAGATGTATGGATGGATGTAAAGACAGAAAATGTGCTTAGTTATAAATAAGTCAGTTATTATAAAAATAGATATTATAATAACTTCATAAAATATAAATAAAATGAGAAATGAAATAATGTTTAATTACTATGGGTTGCATTTAATATCAATTTAACATTAAGTTTAGTAAGCTATCTCCTTAGAAGGCTATTAGCCATTTTCCTAATATGGATCATGCTTGTGTTAGTCTACTTTTAATTAGGACTCTTTATTGTTTAAAATATTTAAAAATAAATATTTTATGCTTGTTTATTTATCAATTAACCAACAGTATTTCTCATTGCTATTATTTTAATTCAATTAACAGTGACCATGAGCAGAGAGCTTACATTTAACTGTTTATGACAGACCTCATGATTAAAGCTTAAACAAAAAAAAGTTTGGTATCTGAATTGGTATCGGTCGTAAAAATCCTGATCGGTGCATCCCTAATGAACACCATTAAACTAAAGCCCTTTGCATCTGGCGGATAAATGAACTCACCCGATCACATCCTATATGAGATTATTCAGATATATATACACAATATACACAGAGCAGTTCGAGAACTGACTCCAGCCCAGAACCATGACAGTGGAAATCGGCTAATAGTGTAGCTTTAAATATATTTAAGAGGAGCAGACTTCAAACACTGAACACTGAGGTTTATTGTATTTGTTTACAAGGCGGAACAGGTTAACAGTTGTTTTTTAAATTTTTTTTATTATTTCTTTTTTGCATACAGCCTGTAAAATTAACTGAAAATATTACATTTTGTTTAAGAGAAGGTAAATTAATTTTTAATGGCTCACACTATGTTCCTAAATTCTGTCATAATTGGCAAGCTCAAGTTTTCTCATGCCTACTTGTGTGTTATACTGTGGCACACTAATGTTACTATCTCTAAAAAACAAAAAAACTAACTAAATTTCAACCGTGCTCCTAAATTTTTGACTGTGCTCCTAAATTTTTGTAATTAGGAGCACAGTGCTCCTAAAAGAAATTGTTACTGTAGAGCCCTGCGGTAGGGTGACTGGAATGTCCAAAGTGTCCGTAGTGTGTGAATGGGTGTGTGAGTGTATATGCGATGGATTGGCAATATGAAATCCCTTTCTGATTTTGCCAAAAGGCATGTTGGAGACTCAGCAAACATGCAAAAAAAATGAGATCAGATATGATGAGACCAAAATTTTTATTTTAATTTGGGCCTTGGCACATGTGCTACATTTGGCAGAAGCCCAATGCTGTCCACACATTGAAGCAAGAATATGTGCCACATTATTTCCCTTTTATAATAATACTTTTTATGGTGCGTTGCGGGATTTTTTTGTATTATTATTTATTTTTATAAACAATCCCTGATATCTGCTTGGATACTAGCTGGATTGTATCAGATTAGATCAGTGAGAGCAGGAAACAAACATTTCTGCAGGTTATGACTATTTGCCTGTTGTTTCAATAAATGACCATGGGGGTCAGTGTTGAACAAAAGGGCACAAAGGGAGGCGGAAGTGTAAAATAAAACCGGAAGTTGTATCTTGAGGTGTTTGAGAGATGGCTGCATATTCAGATAGTTAATCTTTTTTTTTTTTTTGTATTTGATTGTATGCTATGGAGAAGCGTTAATCGATAAGGCACTGTTTAAAATATGCGCTTCGTCTGAACTGGATGCTGTCATGGCACGAGTGGCTGGAGATATTATTCATTTAAACGTCGGAGGAAAGAGGCAAGTTAGCCAAACCTGCAAACTTTCTGATTGTCCTCTCTTAAATGACATTTATTACTTAAATTCCTTATGTTGCGACTTTTATTACCTCGTGTTTCACTGTTCCTATAAAAAGTATAAAGAGCTTTCTTTTGTTTAAGCGTAAGCATGTTTAACTCTTCAGCTAGTAACAAGGTTCTCTCTCTCTCTCTCTCTCTCTCTCTCTCTCTCTCTCTCTCTATATATATATATATATATACACACACATACACACACACATATATGTAAGTGTGTGTGTGTGTGTGTACATATATAAAATGTGTGTGTATATATATTTATATATATATATAATGTATGTATTTATGTGTGTGGCACAAGAATCTTATTAGGTTCTTTATATCTGGGTCTTGATTAATAAACTAGAAGTCATTTCAGGTTCAGTACCTCCAGGCAGACTTTGACATGGGTACCTGACTCCTTTTTCTCAAGGTTGGTCTAATTACACTATTGAATAAAGAATATTAAAAAACATGTTTAAAAATGATTGAGCTGATTGAAGTAAATATAACAAAGCCTTGTTTTCTTCTTCTTCGTTAGCCTCTTGAGTGGCCGGATATCAACCTTAAAAGATGAAACAGGAGCGGTATGTTGTTTGCTTTCCCTCCCTCGAATAAGCTATTGAAAGTAGTGTGTAGGTTTAACGTTATTGTAATATTTCTTGGTTCTAGATTTTCATAGATCGTGATCCTTCACTTTTTGCTCCTATTCTGAACTTCCTGCGCACTAAAGAACTGCACCCCAGGTGATTTTGCACACTAACCGCAATGAATTTGGCACTCTTGTCAACTGTCTCGTCTACTTTGTGCTCTGACGTTAGAGCATCAGTCTTTTTAAGGCTTTGTCCTGCACATGCATGTCAACTGTGTGCATGTATTTTTAAATCATCTTTTACAGGTCTACCGATGTGAATTTACTGATGCATGAAGCTGAGTTCTATGGAATCACTCCATTAGGTAAGAATATTATGAATACTTTATGGTACACTGCTTAACAGATTTGTCAAACGATATTTTTTCCAACATTACCAGGCTAGTATTATTTCCTAAAAAAAAAAAAAAATCCTATTAATGTGTGGTTCAGTGGTCTAAGCATTAGCCCTGTCATCACTGATTCAGATCCCAGACATCGAATAGAGATTGGAAACTAATTTGGGATAAAAATGGGTTTGAATAAGGGAAAGATATCAACAAAGTGTGATTCAAACGTGTTCTCAGAAGAAGAGGAAAAAAAGGAGCAGTGTCTGAAAAGGAGATCTAGAAATTTCAGTTCCATATGGGGATTTTTCACACATCCAGCAATCGAGCTTGTTCTTGCAGTCATGAAAAAGAATTTCTTCCGTATTAAGACTCGACCAGTGTGGAAATTATTGCTGGTGCTTGGGATTTGCACAGGGATTTAAATACCTGGTTGACCGTTTGAGGCAGCAGTATTTGGCAACCGAAATCACTGTGCTGTTCGTTGTATTCATCATCCATATGAAGTCAGTGAGGAAAATCCGAAAAAGGAAAATATGCATGCAGAAATAATTTGTTTTAGAGAGTTGTTGTAGTGTACATATTAGAGAGAACGATTAAAAAAGTCTCATTGAGATTTAAAAAAAAAAAAAGGTACTTTCATACGGCTGTGAGCTGGCAGTCTGATATTAAACTTGTGGGGCAAAAGCGAGATAACACATTTTCGATAACATGCCTCCATTAAATGTCTTAGGTTACAGGTATGGACTATAAGGTAGTGGAACACTGAAACAGTTGAAGCAAATGTGCCATATTATGTAAAGGCTTTGAAACAATCTGACAACCGTCTCCACTGTGACATCTAGTGGTCACTTGCAGGTGTTGAGCCGAAACAACCTTGACAACGATTCAGACAAGCGTCGACAAATTATAACCTACATGTCGTTTGCGTCAAACGAGGAAGTGTGTGGGCAGCCAATAGTGCTCTCGACAGGCATGCTGCCGCCTTGGGTTCGAATCCTGGGTGAAGTGTCCCTGTCCACATCGTTCTAAGAGCCATTTAAAAAATTTGTGGGTTTTTTTTTTTTCCATGTGTTGAGTTTTTAACATCTGTCTGACAACTACATGAGCTTGGTTTTGTAACCTGTTGGCTCCTCTTTGTGAATAACTATAGGTTATTCTGGTCATGAACAATGAAGATTAATAAATGCAAAACTGTCCAAATTCTCTTTTGGCTAGGTAATAACCCACAACATCTGGCCATGTCTTCTTTATTTTTATCAGAAAATTTGGTGGGATTTCACGTCAGATGATTAACAAGGCGTCCTGAGGCGAGGACTGACCATAGATCAGTACAAACACTGTTGAATCATTTCAGTTTTATAAATCTACATTATAAAACTGACCAGAGAACAGTTCAAATTATATATTAAACACCGGTTCATTGGTTCACCTGGAGATAAACACCCCCTAGTGGCGAACCATCAACATTTCAAAACATGTCGAAGCAGTAATGACATAATGAAGCTACGGTTGCTGAGATCACGTGACTTGGCCAGTTTGATATGTGCTCCGAACCACTGATTCAAAACGAAAGATTCGTAAAGGTTTCGAAGCTTCACGAAGCACTGTTTTGAAAGTACCCATCACTGCTATCAGGTAGCCCGTTTTACATGTGTGTGTGAATGTTCCACCATGCGTTTCACACTGGTAACTACTCTGACAACAGCGTTCCTCTATGTGTTTTCTTTTGCTTGTTTAGTAAGCGTCTGATCAGGATTAACATGCATTACCACTGTGATCACATGGTTTATTAATCCAATAGAGATTTGTATTCATTGATTAACTTGGTGGCAGAAAGTCAAATATTTAACCCATGCCAGACCACGCACGTCTACAGCAGGGCTACAGGCTAAAATACTGAGCTGATAATTAGAAATGAATTTTTTTTGTAACAAACGCATGTGCAGCACCAACAGGAAGAAAGTTTAATTACAGTGGAAAGCGATACTTGATTGTGAGCACCTTTTATTTTATTTTATTCCTATCCTAGTGGTTAGCCAAATAGCCATTCGTTATCTCTTACTAACAATCAAATAAAAAATCACAGCCTTCTAACTTGCACACATACTTCTTTATGTGTAAAATTAGTGTCTACTAGTAGCTACAGAGTTCTTGGTGGTTGCTCAAATTTATTTGTCGAAGGTTTAAAGAGACTTTATTGGTGTGATTTCTTCTGATGTCAAGAAATATTGACCGTTTTTATTGGCCTAATAATATTTTAATTAATCTGGTCATTTTTAATGTTCATCAGAATAATTGTTGTTGGGTTTTTTTTTTGTTTCTAGTGCGTAAACTGCAGCTGTGCAATGAACTCGATCGCTCATCATGTGGCTCAGTGCTGTTTAATGGCTATCTGCCTCCTCCAGGTGAGCTGCACTCGCAGACCACCACGCGTATAGCATGTATCTTATATTGAACAGAAAAGGAGCTGAAAATTCTCAGGCATTCACATAGCTTTTTAGTGTTCAGTGTACGTATAACCCACAGCCGTGTGTTTTGTGTGTATCAGTGTATCCTGTGAAGCGCAGGAACAGACACAGTGTTGCCGGCTCTCAGTTCATGGCTGGCCGAGCTGTCCCTCCGGAGAGAGCCACGGTCCGACGCAGCAACACAATGCCGCCCAACCTAGGCAACACAGGCATGCTGGCAAAAATTACTGCTACAGAAGAGAAAATCTCAGGTATTTCCTTTCTTTCTTTATACAAGCGTGCCCCAAGCCACAAATTATTCACCATAATGGGTGCTGTTTTAGTACTAATTTATTTTATAGTCTCATCCAAAAGCATAGTAGATAATACTCGCTGGACTAATAATAAAACTGCTAGAATCACTATAATGTCTCCATATAGGACATGATTACCCAAAATGTGGTACCGTGGACTTATAACAGTCAGGCATTTGTAGTGATGTTTGTATGAGCTATATAGTGAATAGGATATGTGATTTAAGACATGTACACGGTAAACTACTGATTGTGAGATATTTGTGATAGTGTTTATGTTGCATCTTTACTAAACCGCTTGTTGACTTGAGTTGATGTCCATAGAGGACTGATGTTGTTGAGTTTGTGAGTGTTGAATGTAGCGTGACTAGAGTGCGGTTTGGGAAATGGTACGTGCACAGTTCAAAACTTCTCTCCTTTGTTTTATCAGGTCAGGGCTCAGATCCAGGAATGGTACGGATCATATGTGGCCATCACAACTGGATTGCAGTGGCTTACGCACAGTTTGTGGTGTGTTACAGGTAAGCGTATGTAATTAATAAATAATTATTGGCCATGTTTTTTTTTGTTGTTGTGTGTTTTTTTTTTTTTTTTTTTTTTAATCAAGGTTTATAGTCCCTTTGCAGTAAAGGGTGTCAATTCTACATGTTTTGCTGTAACTGTTTTGTTTGTTGTTTCAGAACACAAACTGTGCAGTGATGATTACCTCATAATTAAAGGATGCTGAAATAGCTTAAAATTGATCAGCAAAAAATGTTCTCCTTTTCCTTAATCTGTCAGGCCAAGGTTTCCACTTGTAAATCTCGTTCTCCTAGATAACTGGCCCATAATGTTATGGTGTTCATCTGCATGCTGAATTTTTTTTTTTTTTTTATAGGATGTAGGCAAGACATATGTGTGTCCAAAATAACATGGACAGGTCTGTTTGACATAATAAGGATTAGGGCTGGGTAATATGATATTGTTATACAGTATCTCACAAAAGTGAGTACACCCCTCACATTTTTGTAAATATTTGATTATATCTTTTCATGTGACAACACTGAAGAAATGACACTTTGCTACAATGTAAAGTAGTGAGTGTACAGCTTGTGTAACAGTGTAAATTTGCTGTCCCCTCAAAATAACTCAACACACAGCCATTAATGTCTAAACCACTGGCAACAAAAATGAGTACAATCCTAAGTGAAAATATCAAATTGGGCCCAAAGTGTCAATATTTTGTGTGGCCACCATTATTTTCCAGCACTGCCTTAACCCTCTTGGGCATGGAGTTCACCAGAGCTTCACAGGTTGCCACTGGAGTCCTCTTCCACTCCTCCATGATGACATCACGGAGCTGGTGGATGTTAGAGACCTTGTGCTCCTCCACCTTCCGTTTGAGGATGTCCCACAGATGCTCAATAGGGTTTAGGTCTGGAGACATGCTTGGCCAGTCCATCACCTTCACCCTCAGCTTCTTTAGCAAGGCAGTGGACGTCTTGGAGGTGTGTTTGAGGTCGTTATCATGCTGGAATACTGCATACTGATCACGCTCTGCTTCAGTATGTCACAGTAAATGTTGGCATTCATGGTTCCCTCAATGAACTGTAGCTCCCCAGTGCCGGCAGCACTCATGCATCCCCAGACCATGACACTCCCACCACCATGCTTGACTGTAGGCAAGACACACTTGTTATTGTACTCCTCACCTGGGTGCCGCCACACACGCTTTACACCATCTGATCCAAATAAGTTTATCTTGGTCTCATCAGACCACAGGACATGGTTCCAGTAATCCATGTCCTTAGTCTGCTTGTCTTCAGCAAACTGTTTGCAGGCTTTCTTGTGCATCATCTTTAGAAGAGGCTTCCTTCTTGGACGACAGCCATGCAGACCAATTTGATGCAGTGTGCGGCGTATGGTCTGAGCACTGACAGGCTGACTCCCCACCCATTCAGCCTCTGCAGCAATGCTGGCAGCACTCATACGTCTATTTCCCAAAGACAACCTCTGGATATGACGCTGAGCACGTCTACTCAACTTCTTTGGTCGACCATGGAGAGGCCTGTTCTGAGTGGAACCTGTCCTGTTAAACTGCTGTATGGTCTTGGCCACTGTGCTGCAGCTCAGTGTCAGGGTCTTGGCAATCTTCTTATAGCTTAGGCCATCTTTATGTAGAGCAACAAATCTTTTTTTCAGATCCTCAGAGAGTTCTTTGCCATGAGGTGCCATGTTGAACTTCCAGTGACCAGTATGAGGGAGTGTGAGAGCGATGACACCAAATTTAACACACCTGCTCCCCATTCACAGCTGAGACCTTGTAACACTAACAAGTCACATGACACCTGGGAGGGAAAATGGCTAATTGGGCCCAATTTGGACATTTTCACTTATGGGTGTACTCACTTTTGTTGCCAGTGGTTTAGACATTAATGGCTGTGTGTTGAGTTATTTTGAGGGGACAGCAAATTTACACTGTTACACAAGCTGTACATGTACTACTTTACATTGTAGCAAAGTGTCATTTCTTCAGTGTTGTCAGATGAAAAGATATAATCAAATATTTACAAAAATGTGAGGGGTGTACTCACCTTTGAGAGATACTGTATATTGATATCATCATAACTTGACTCACACTACATTCTTTCTGTTATATCATTCTTCTCTATCATTCTGTTAACTGTCAACTTCGCATCATTTTCAGTGTTTAAATAATTATTTTTTCAAGATATTAAAACTGCAGTACTGAACATTTGCTTCTCTATTGCCATCTTTGTTTGAAACATAAAACGGCAAGTTACTTGCGGAGTTGAAATTTTTTATTATTATTTGTTTGTTTTTTTTTACGTGGACCGTGCTTCAGTACTGCTCCTCTGCGCGGATGAATCTGATGGTTTGAGGTATTCGTATGGGTTGTATATTAGTGCTAATACTTGACCACGGAGGTCGTGGCGGATACGGTTTTCTTGTAGAAGAGGTGAATTGCTCTGTCTAGCTGAATCAAGCAAACAAGTGCGCTGATGCTAGCTAGCTACCTATTGACCCACTGAAATGTTTTCAATCCATTCAGATCTGTCGCTTTCCCTTTTTGACTGCAGGCTCTCCACAGGTTAAGGCTTCTTGGTTTTGACAAAAGCTCAGACGTCAACGTTTAGAACTATCCAGATTAAAAGCAGATATCTAGATGACGAGTTTAAATTCTAAGTATCTCTTGTAAGAAAACCTACAAACACTCCACCATCCTCAGCCCCCACACACGCAGTAGAGTAGCCGTGTCTTCTTCTTTCTGTTCACGTACGTGACGCAACCGCGCAAAAGCGAATGCCATCAAAGGCCACGCAAGTGATGTCAAACTGACATTTCCTGTGAAATCTGACCCGACAGCGCAAATTTTAAATCATTATTTTAAGCTTACCGTTGCGAATCGGGGTAAGGTAAGGAGACCGGTTTGAACGCTGATATTTTACATACTTGCTCAATAATTGTTTTTTGTTCATTTTTAACCAAAAAAGCTCGATCCTGCAGCTTTAAATTAAAAAAAAAATGTTTCATACATATTTTTTAAAAGCAGATATTCTGTATTTTGATGCATGTTGCGTACTGTCTAAATATTTTGTCATATTGCCCACCCCTACTGATGATCTGGTGTGGTTTAAGCAAATATTTATAGTAATTAATGTAAGATTGTTGTAGTAGTAATAATAATAATAATAATACAAGATAAATATTGGGTGAGAGAGAATTCATTGCCAGCATAGCTCCAGTGCAAAACTATACTGGACATCAGACATGTCTTTGCTGAGCAGCTTAATGAGGATATTGTATACATTAGATTTTCTGCCAGCTGCATTGTTTTTACAATTAGATACATCAGAATAAATAACAGCAGGAGATGAGAAATGTGCATCATGAAACATAATTGCAAATGGGAGTCTGAATTAAAAAAAAATGCTCTTGTCCCTGTTTCCCTCCATTTTCAGGGTTAAGGAGTCGACAGGGTGGCAGCAAGTGTTTTCGAGCCCCAGACTGGACTGGATCATCGATCGAGTCGCACTCAATGCTAAAGTCATGGGAGGGTCACTAGGAGACAATGACAAGATGGTTGCGGTGGCGTCCGGGACAGAGATCATATTATGGGCAGTCTGTCCTGAAGGAAATGGAAATGAGATTGGTAACATTTCCTTCTTATGGTTCCGAATTAAAGTGAGAATTCCAGAGTTGTACGAATTCCTGTTTAGCATTCCCAACTCACCGCAGGAACCATGACATCTGTGTAAAATAACAGAAGTGACTGTCCTAACGTTAGCATGTGACAAAATCACAGCAACGCACTGGATGTGGAGGAGGCTTAGGCTGAGGCACTGTTTTTTGTTATTGTGAAAAGTTGACATTATTGTTGCTTTTTAAAACAGTGCTGTCCCACCTCTGATGTAAAACGAAGATGCACTAATGCCACTAATTGACCATTACCATTTAGCACAAAACGGAAATGACAGCTCACCATGCAGTACCTCGTAGTATTCACCTGTGAGAACAGCTTCAGTTTTAAAACCTAAAATGTCTGCCCAACGCTTTTTGCTCATAATTTGTGTAGGGATGTTCTCACCATTTGTTACGATGGAGACACTGACTGCCTTGGGTCAAAAGTGTCCGGTATTCCATCCTTTATTTTTGGACATCATGTTTCTTTAGAACGTCATACATAAACGTGTCCTACATGCCATTGAGTTCCTCAGTGTTCGAATGAATGTATATGAAGTACTTTAGTAAGTGCTTTTTAGGTAAGGAGTAATGTTCAATATTAGATGCACCACCCCAATGGATTCTAATCCACAGAAAAGTTTCTTCTCTGTATCAGGAAGTTAAATTTGCCCAGGTACCTCCATTCGCACTGGAGTGTGAAATGCCCCTATATTAAGTATTACAAATATTTACATAGTAAATACTAATAATATAAAATGTAATATTAATTGCTGATTTTTCTTTTTTTCTTTTTTAATGTAATCTTTTTTGTCCCAGGTGTCTTTAGCTTAAGTGTGCCTGTGGAGGCTCTGTTCTTTGTGGGGAATCAGCTCATCGCCACGAGCCATACAGGGAAAGTGGGTGTGTGGAACGCTGTAACAAAACACTGGCAGGTTGGTTAGCTCTGGATTTAGATCACAGTAGATGTAGTGTGGTTGTGTTTTGGAGAAAATAAAGAAGCCTTAGCAGGAGGTTTTAGAACTGGCTTTCTTCTGGCTTGACACAATTTCAGTCAGTACGTTTACATGGACAACAATAATCCGATATTAACCAGAAGACAATACTCTGATTAAGAAACTAGCATGTAAACAGCGATTATTGATTATCTTAATTCGACTAAAGTCACACTCGGAGTAAACACAAATCGAATTAAGACATGTGAAGTACTCCTGTTTTAGTCGCATTATGGAAGTGCATTGTAGACATGTACACACCTTAATCACACTATTAAAGTTGTGCGGGAGATTTCACTACATTGTGCAACAGGACACATACACGCATGGCAGTGCTCAACCATTTGATGGCAACAAGAGAGCGAGGCTGTGTCTGAAACCACATACTTACCTGCTATATAGTAGGTGAAATACATGTATCTCAGCTGCTATATAGTAGTTAAGTATGCAGTTTGGGATGCAGCCCATGGCTTCCAGCAGTCGTCTATTTGCATGTATAGCGTGATAAATAATTAACTGCACTTGAATCTTTCGTAAAATTAAAAGTGAAACACCCAAAACTATATATGGTACCATAACGAAGACGAACTGTATGTCGATACATGAAATTCTGGAGGGAACGTCAGACGGTGTGGTGTGGTGACGTAATGATGTGTGCCGTTAATCGATCTATGTTCTATAACATGTAAAATGGGAACATGAAAGGAATATTCTAAAAGCGACTCATGTAAACACCTTAATCACAATATTGTCTTATTCAGAATAAGGTCAATAATTAGATTATTGCTTTCCATGTAAACTTAGTCAGTGCCAGCTGTTTAATTGCTAACATTTACGTAAATCTCTCACTAGTACTCTAACTATGACGGGCATGTTGTTTTTGTTTTTTCTTTTTTTTTTCTTTTGGTTTCATAACACTTTTTATAATACAGAGTAGACTTATAATGTAATATAATATAATAAAACCGAATACTTTAATAACTCCATCCTCAGAAAACATTTTCTATTCTAATTTAATTTCTATTCACATTCATATGCACTGAAGTGCTGAATGAAATTACCAGTGAAAGGCAAACCAAATATGTTGCTGTTGCTTCCATTACCTCTCTTACTACGTTCATTTTTGCAGGTGACCTATCAAATTGATTTTTTTAAAAATTTTATTTGCATCCAGTGCGACTGCTGCTTTAATGTGACTTTAGTTTCAAGTTAATTTAATGTTTATTCAAAAGCATGTTGGCACTTTGTGGATTTTTATTTATTTCATGTATGTATGTATATATATATATATATATGTATATATGTATATATATGTATATACACACACACACAGTATCTCACAAAAGTGAGTACACCCCTCACATTTTTGTAAATATTTGATTATATCTTTTCATGTGACAACACTGTAGAAATGACACTTTGCTACAATGTAAAGTAGTGAGTGTACAGCTTGTGTAACAGTGTAAATTTGCTGTCCCCTCACAATAAGTCAACACACAGCCATTAATGTCTAAACTTCTGGCAACAAAAGTGAGTACGCCCCTAAGTGAAAATGTCCAAATTGGGCCCAGTTAGCCATTTTCCCTCCCCGGGGTCATGTGAATTGTTAGTGTTACAAGGTCTCAGGTGTGTTAAATTTGGTGTCATCACTCCGTCATACTGGTCACTGGAAGTTCAACATGGCACCTCATGGCAAAGAACTCTCTGAGGATCTGAAAAAGAATTGTTGCTCTACATAAAGATGGCCTAGGCTATAAGAAGATTGCCAAGACCCTGACACTGAGCTGCAGCACGGTGGCCAAGACCATAGAGCAGTTTAACAGGACAGGTTCCAATCAAAACAGGCCTCGCCATGATCAACCAAAGAAGTTGAGTGCACATTCTCCGCGTCATATCCAGAGGTTGTCTTTGGGAAATAGACATATGTGTGCTCCCAGCATTGCTGCAGAGGTTGAAGGAGTGGGGAGTCAGCCTGTCAGTGCTCAGACCATACGCCGCACACTGCATCAAATTGGTCTGCATGGCTGTCGTCCCAGAAGGAAGCCTCTTCTAAAGATGATGCACAAGAAAGCCCGCAAACAGTTTGCTGAAGACAAGCAGACCAAGGACATGGATTGCTGGAACCAAGTCCTGTGGTCTGATGAGACCAAGATAAACTTATTTGGTTCAGATGGTGTCAAGTGTGTGTGGCAGAAACCAGGTGAGGAGTACAAAGACAAGTGTGTCTTGCCTACAGTCAAGCATGGTGGTGGGAGTGTCATGGTCTGGGGCTGCAGGAGTGCTGCCGGCACTGGGGAGCTACAGTTCATTGAGGGAACCATGAATGCCAACATGTACTGTGACATACTGAAGCAGAGCATGATCCGCTCCCTTCGGAGAAGCATGATAATGACCCCAAACACACCTCCAAGACGACCACTGCCTTGCTAAAGAAGCTGAGGGTGAAGGTAATGGACTGGCCAAGCATGTCTCGAGACCTAAACCCTATTGAGCATCTGTGGGGCATCCTCAAACGGAAGGTGGAGGAGCACAAGGTCTCTAACATCCACCAGCTCCATGATGTCGTCATGGAGGAGTGGAAGAGGACTCCAGCGGCAACCTGTGAAGCTCTGGTGAACTCCATGCCCAAGAGGGTTAAGCCAGTGCTGGAAAATAATGGTGGCCACACAAAATATTGACACTTTGGGCCCAATTTGGACATTTTCACTTAGGGGTGTACTCACATTTGTTGCCAGAGGTTTAGACATTAATGGCTGTGTGTTAACTTATTTTGAGGGGACAGCAAATTTACAGTTACATAAGCTGTACACTCACTATTTTACATTGCAACAAAGTATCATTTCTTCAGTGTTGTCACGTTAAAAGATATAATCAAATATTTACAAAAATGTGAGGGGTGTACTCACTTCTTTGAGATACTGTGTGTGTGTGTGTGTGTGTGTGTGTGTGTGTGTGTGTGTGTGTGTGTACATATATATATATATATATATATATATATATATATATATATATATATATTTTTTTTTTTTTCTATAAATGGAAATCTTTTCTGTTATTGTGTGTGCACATGTCTATAGAATCAGGATGTGGTTCCCATAAACAGTTGTGACACAGCAGGGTCCTTCCTCATCCTTGGCTGTAATAACGGATCCATTTACTACATCGGTGAGTACTGTTTCTTTTTCGATATTAAAATCCCGTTCACCCACCATTCACTTGACCATATATTTTATTTAATCGGTAGCACAACACAGACTATGCTCCCAGCACTGTGTTCATTATTGTTGTCTCTAGATGACCATACCTGTTATTACCTCCAGAAGTTACTTTGACTATAAAAGAAAAGGAGATAAAGAGAGGGCAATAAGCATGTGTCGGTATTAACAGCCCAGCTTTAAAACTGTCAAATAATGTTACCAACATATTAAGCATTCATCAATGTTTGAATGGTCGAGCAATTAACAAGCAGTTATTGTCCAGTCTTGCTTTGTGTCTCATATGTATATGAGAGAGAATATAGAGTTGTGTGTGTATATATGCTGAGCAGTCTCAGTTGACCTGGATCAAGATGGCATAAGGAGGAGATCTAAGTGACTTTGAAAAGGTTGGTACTGGATGTCAGGCACTACAGTCACAAAGATTGCTCAGCTGGCTGTATTGCAGTGATTAAAGTGACATTGCATTTAGATTTATGGGAAAGAAATCAGTAAATGATTTTTTTTATTTTATTTATTTATTTTTTTTTATAAAATCTCCCCAATACCTTGTCAGAACTGCCATTTTGTTGCAAATTTTTTGCACTCTGGCCCTCTGCACTGGTAATACTTAGACTCTGTGGATTGCGTTCATATACAATGCTTTACATAATCGCGTCAATTGTGAACAAGTGTCTCAAATTATTAAAAAACCTAAATGAAACAAAGTGAAGTACTGTCCTTCTGCTCCCTCTGTACGGGATGGATTTATGACCACAGACACTGCCAAAAATGTTCAATACTTATGCGTAGTAACAGTTTTAGTTATTGTGATATGTATTTATTGTGCCATGTGCATATTTCGAAGTGTCCACAATATGTCTAAATTTCCATACGTGTGATTGGCTTGTGTTTGTCTCAGATGTACAGAAGTTTCCATTAAGGATGAAGGATAACGATTTGCTGGTGACAGAGTTGTACCGAGATCCCAGCGAAGACGCCATCACAGCACTTAGCGTCTATCTTACACCTAAAACGAGTAAGACACACACACACACACAAGAGCAGCAATATACACTACTTTCTCAGATACATTGACATAAGTAACATCACTCCAGTCAGGTCCTACACAAGACCTTGGTTATGAATATTGATGCAGTGATACAAGCATTGAAAGTGTGTGGTGTAGTATAGTTTACCCTTTAATATCAGCTCTTACTTCACTATATAATAACACAAATATGTGGTTATACTTGCACAGTGAAAAGCTTAAATTTCTTATGATGCTGTTGTTTGTGAGTAAATTCTAATACCATGGGCTCTCACCTGAAAAAGACTAAAGAAGTATATGGGTCAGTGCTGGAAATGTTTGAGCATTTGGTGAAACATTTCATGATTTCCACCGGTTTCAGGGACTTTAGACAGGCGATTTGTAAAAGGACTATATCGAAATTGTAGGGTCATGTTTTTGTTGTTTATATTAATTATACTAATATATAGCCCTAATTTTGTGTTATTTAGCTGCTGGTGTGTGTGTTACAGGTGACAGTGGGAACTGGATTGAGATTGCATATGGCACCAGCTCAGGAGCTGTGCGTGTGATTGTTCAGCACCCCGAGACAGTGGGCTCGGGGCCACAACTCTTTCAGACGTTCAGTGTTCATCGGAGTCCTGTTACCAAAATAATGCTGTCAGAAAAACACCTCATCTCAGGTACAGAAGCGTGCATGCACACATGCTTTACTTTTGCTTTCTGTGTAATTAAATTTGTGTGTGTAACAAAATTTTTAGATCAGTTTATAGGATATGATGTGATATTGCTCTGGTAATCACATATAAGCTATAGATGCACTAGATAGAGGTTAGGTTTAAAAACAAAACAGAATGCACACATACCCAGGTATTCTTTTAGTATTACATGGGGACGCTGTTTACAACTTGATTCGGATTGGCCAGATGAGGCATCGGCAGTTGCTAGTTCTGATCGATATAATAAAGCTGTTAATCTTCTATAAACTGACATATTTATCATTACACAGTATTCCAGCTGTATTTATTTTCATTACAACACTCTTCAAAAGCAGAACAATTTAAACAACATGTTTTCCTTATCACGTCTAGAAATGATTAGGTCACGCCAGTATTCAGTCCAAACCGTGTTTCAGCCACAGACACAAACTCTCACCAAAGCAAATGTATTATTTGTTTGTTTATTTATTTATTTACGAAACAAGTACCAGTAACTGTATTTGTCAATACTCATGTGCACTTGTATCTTCAACAGCCTCACACGTTCAAAACGCTCAGACACTTTGTGGAAACTGTGCATGGTTAAATCTTCTGCATTAGTTCTAACTGTAGCGTTTATTAAAACACATACATTTTAAACTACACACCTGTATATATGTACAAGGGTATATTGAATGTGTGTTTGTGCGTTTGTAGTGTGTGCAGATAATAACCATGTGCGTACCTGGACTGTAACACGGTTCAGAGGAATGATCTCCACCCAACCGGGCTCCACCCCCCTCAGCTCATTTAAAATCCTCTCACTGGATGACATTGATGGACATGCAGGCTGCAGTGCTGGCACTGAGATTGGTAAGCAGCCCCGCAAAACCAAAAGGTACCCTATATTGCCCTTACCTCAAAAGTAGTCGATCACCGAAGACATGTCTGTCTAATATAGGTAATTAGTTAAGGACGAACAGAGCCCCCAATATATCATTGTGCAAACGCATGCACAATGAATCATTAGTAACATTTGTTCATAAACAGAAAAAAAAAAGATTCAAATTATGTTACAAAACTCCAAAATGTGTCTCTGTGTTATGATATTTACATTATAACTAGATTGTGAATCACTTCTGATGTGCAATTTTGTCTTAAAATTTTAGAGATATGAAAGCCACACCTCCTATGTGGTCTGATATTTGTGCAGGGTTATACCAAATTATTTGCTGAGAAAGAAAGCAATTTTTGACTTCACAGTACTACTTTCTTAGCTTTCCAAATTCCTTTAGTTTATTTTTATGAACATCAGTGTCAAATAGTATCGGAAACCACAAGCAAGTCTATATGAGATACTGAACAACTTGATGCAGCACTATGAGGATTTAGATGGTTTACACAATGCCAAATCATTAGCTAGTAGGTCCCTAATATGTTAGTTTCATTAGCATAATATCTTCAGTGACAAACTAAATACAAAGACTTCAGGCATAAAAAATGTCTTGATGTTTGGAGTAAGGAAAGAATTGTTTACACTGCTCCTTTAACATTGGTGTCCATTGCTAAGCCTCTGAGTGGAGATTTTTCCTACTCCTGTTTCTCAGGTCCATATGGAGAGAGAGATGAGCAGCAGGTGTTTATTCAGCGCGTAGTTCCTGACACTGATAAACTCTATGTACGACTCTCCTCTAATGGCAAAAGGTAGAAAAGACCATCCATCCATTGAAAAGTTTCCATCCATATTTTTTCGATTTGAATTGGAAAGAGGAAAGAGAATAGAGAAAGAAGAACAGAAAGGGAGAATATGAGGACATAAAAATTCACAAGTTCTCTTTGAAAAAATTGTGTAGAAAATGTGAAATGTAGTCATGTGAAAAACATAAGAACACCAAATGGAATTATTATTATTTTTTTTTTACATTTGGACACGCGAACATTTGACCCTCTTTGAAACAGTGCCTATTAATAAAGGGGATACACTCTATCAAATGGCACATAAAATGTGCATTTTGTAGTAATTTTCACAATTTAAATGAACAAAAATCAGATCAGTCACATGGAAAAAGTAAGTACATCCCTACATTTATCACACCTTCAACTCCATAAAATTAGAATCAGGTGTTCATGATTGGGTGCCAGTGATTAGAACCTGCTTCGGGAGTGCAGGTGGAATCTGTCTTATTTAAACCCCTCTCATATCTAGTGTCTGGTGTTCCCTTTC
Organism: Ictalurus furcatus; assembly: GCF_023375685.1. Lineage (NCBI taxonomy): Eukaryota > Metazoa > Chordata > Actinopteri > Siluriformes > Ictaluridae > Ictalurus > Ictalurus furcatus. The sequence goes on from NC_071258.1 coordinate 23,596,064, forward strand.
TTATTAAGGTGTGTGGTGTCATCTTGCCAAGATCTAAAGAGTTCTCTATGGCCTTCAGAAAAAAGGTTGTGGATGCCTTTGAGTCTGGTCAGGGATTTAAAAAGATCTCCAAATTATTTGAAATACATTATTCCACTGTAAGGGAAATCATCAACAAGTGGCGAAGATTTCAAACACAAATTCAGCCCAAGAGCAGACCTTCTGATGCAAAAAGGAGTCTCCAAGAACCCCAAAATTTAATCACAGGATCTGCTAGTAAGTCTTGCAACTGTTGGTGTGAAAGTGCATGCTTCTACAATCAGAAAGAGATTGCACAAATTTGACCTGCACGTGAGGTGTGCCAGGAAAAAGCCTTGGCAAGACAACAGTTGAGCATTGAGCATATAGACAAAGACCAGGCCTTTTGGAATAATGTGCTCTGGACAGACGAATCAAAGATAGAGTTGTTTGGCCACAGTAACAGCAGACATGTTTGGTGCAGACCAAAGACAGCTTTTCAGGAGAAGCACCTCATACCAACTGTGAAGCACGGTGGTGGAAATGTTATGGTTTGGGGTTGCTTTACTGCTTCACAGACTGGACAGCTTGCATTCATTGATTCAACTATGAATTCTGCATCATATCAAAGAGTGTTTGAAGATAATGTGAGGTCATCTGTCAGAATGTTGAAGTTGAACCGAAAGTGGACCTTTCAACAGGATAATGATCCTAAGCGCACTAGCAGATCCACCAAGGAATGGCTCAAAAAGAAGAAATGGAGGGTTATGGAATGGCCTAATCAAAGCTCGGTTTTGAATCCCATTGAAATGTTGGGGGGGGATGTGAAATGGCCAGTACATGCAAGAAAACCCTCAAACATCTTGCAGCTGAAAGAATAATGCATGGAAGAGTGGTCAAAAATTCCAGCAAGCCTGGTGGACAATTATGCAAAATGCCTACAAGAAGTTATTTCTACTAAAGGGGGCAGTACTAGCTTCTGAGGCCAAGGGTATACTTACTTTTTCCACAGAAGAATGACAGCTATTGATATTTCTGTTGAATAAATGACTGAAAAAGCTAATTTTCTTTGTGGTTTTGTTCAAGCACATCAACTTTATTAATAGGTACTGTTTCAAAGATGATCAAACGTTTACTTGTCCAAATATGTCAAAAAAGCCAACAATTTCCATGGGGTGTACTTATTTTTCACATGATTGTATGTGGGCTTGAATAGTCACAGAAAATGGATGGGGGGATGATAATATTAATACAATTAAAAACCATTGGGGAATAGAACGATCAAATCAACAATTTTGTGTGTGTGTGTGTGTGTGTGCGCGCACGTACGCACAGGGTGTGTGAGGTGCGCTCTGTGGATGGGACCTCAATCACAGCATTCATGGTTCACGAGTGTGAGGGGTCAAGCCGCATTGGGTCACGGCCACGCCGCTTCCTGTTCAGTGGCCATGGCAACGGCAGCATTCAGATGTGGGACCTGACAACAGCCATGGAGATCGCAGCCAAGGTGGACATAAAAGGCATGTGAATTTAATTCTTTAGATGTGTACTTCCTGAAGAAAACTTTATGCCTTCAAGGGGATGATTGTGGAATGAAAGAAAGATTATGGTATTCAAAAAAAGTTGCATTGTAAATATATATATATATATATATATATATATATATATATATATATATATATATATATATATATATATATATATATATATATATACACACACACACACACACACACACACAGAGTATCTCACAAAAATTAGTACACCCCTCACATTTTTGTAAATATTTGATTATATCTTTTCATGTGACAACACTGAAGAAATGACACTTTGCTACAATGTAAAGTAGTGAGTGTACAGCTTGTGTAACAGTGTAAATTTGCTGTCCCCTCAAAATAACTCAACACACAGCCATTAATGTCTAAACCGCTGGCAACAAAAGTGAGTACACCCCTAAGTGAAAATGTCCAAATTGGGCCCAAAGTGTCAATATTTTGTGTTGTCACCATTATTTTGCAGCACTGCCTTAACCCTCTTGGGCATGGAGTTCACCAGAGCTTCACAGATTGCTGCTGGAGTCCTCTTCCACTCCTCCATGACGACATCATGGAGCTGGTGGATGTTAGAGACCTTGTGCTCCTCCACCTTCCGTTTGAGGATGCCCCACAGATGCTCAATAGGGTTTAGGTCTGGAGACATGCTTGGCCAGTCCATTACCTTCACCCTCAGCTTCTTTAGTAAGGCAGTGGTCGTCTTGGAGGTGTGTTTGAGGTCGTTATCATGCTGGAATACTGCATACTGATCACGCTCTGCTTCAGTATGTCACGGTACATGTTGGCATTCATGGTTCCCTCAATGAACTGTAGCTCCCCAGTGCCGGCAGCACTCATGCAGCCCCAGACCATGACACTCCCACCACCATGCTTGACTGTAGGCAAGACACACTTGTTTTTGTACTCTTCACCTGGGTGCCGCCACACACGCTTGACACCATATGATCCAAATAAGTTTATCTTGGTCTCATCAGACCACAGGACATGGTTCCAGTAATCCATGTCCTTAGTCTGCTTGTCTTCAGCAAATTGTTTGTTGGCTTTCTTGTGCATCATCTTTAGAAGAGGCTTCCTTCTGGGACGACAGCCATGTAGACCAATGTGATTCAGTGTGCGGCGTATGGTCTGAGCACTGACAGGCTGACCCCCACCCCTTCAGCCTCTGCAGCAATGCTGGCAGCACTCATACGTCTATTTCCCAAAGACAACCTCTGGATATGACGCTGAGCACGTGCACTCAATTTCTTTGGTCGACCATGGTGAGGCCTGTTCTGAGTGGAACCTGTCCTGTTAAACTGCTGTATGGTCTTGGCCACTGTGCTGCAGCTCAGTGTCAGGGTCTTGGCAATCTTCTTATAGCCTAGGCCATCTTTATGTAGAGTAACAATTCTTTTTTTCAGATCCTCAGAGAGTTCTTTGCCATGAGGTGCCATGTAGAACTTCCAGTGACCAGTATGAGGGAGTGTGAGAGCGATGATGCCAAATTTAACACACCTGCTCCCCATTCACAGCTGAGACCTTGTAACACTAACAAGTCACATGACACCGGGGAGAGAAAATGGCTAATTGGGTCCAATTTGGACATTTCCACTTAGGGGTGTACTCACTTTTGTTGCCAGTGGTTTAGACATTAATGGTTGTGTGTTGTTATTTTGAGGGGACAGCAAATTTACACTGTTACACAAGCTGTACACTCACTACTTTACATTCTAGCAAAGTGTCATTTCTTCAGTGTTGTCACATGAAAAGATATAATCAAATATTTACAAAAATTTGAAGGGTGTACTCACTTTTGTGAGATATTTTGTGTGTGTGTGTGTGTGTGTGTGTGTGTGTGTGTGTGTGTGTGTGTGTCTATATATATGTTGTACCCAAATGTTTGCATAGCCCTTGTAGAATCTGCTAAATCTTAGTACTGTTAACAAAATAAGAGGGATCATAAAAATCTCGTTTTTTATTTAGTCCTGTCCTGATTAAGCTATTTCACATAACAGATGTTTACATATAGTCCACAAGACAAGATAATAGCTGAATTTATAAAAAATTACCCCATTCAAAAGTTTACATACCCTTGATTCTTAATACCGTGTGTCGTTACCTGGATGATCCATGACTGTTTTTTTTGTTTTGTGATAGCTGTTCATGAATTCCTTGTTTATCCTTAGCACTGTTCTTCAGAAGAATCCTCCAGGTCCTGCACATTCTTTGATTTTGCCGCATCTTCTGCATATTTGAGCCCTTTCCAACAGCTATATGATGTTCAGAACCATGTTTTCACACTGAGGGACTCGTACACAACTATTACATAAGGTGCAAACAGTCACTGATGCTCAAGAAGGCAACACGATACATTAAGAGCCAGGGGGGTGTAAACTTTTGAACAGGATGATCGGTGTAAATTGTTAGTATTTTGTCTTCTGGGAGACATGTAACTATCTTATTTAGTGTCTGAAGTACTAAATGGAAAAAAAAAAAAAAGATCTTTAAACAAAATAACAATTTACACTGATCATCCTGTTCAAAAGTTTACACCCCCCTGGCTCTTAATGTATCGTGTTGCTTTCTTGAGCATCAGTGACTGTTTGTACCTTATGTAATAGTTGTGTACAAGTCCCTCAGTTGTCCTCAGTGTGAAAAGATGGATCTCAACATCATATAGCCACTGTTGGAAAGGGGTCAAATATGCAGAATATGCTGGAAAAGCAAAGAATGTGTAGGACCTGGAGGATTTTTCTGAAGAACAGTGGGCAGTTTAAGTGCTCAGGATAAATAAGGGACTCATGAACAACTCTCACAAAACATAAAAACAGTCGTGGATCATCCAGGTAACACCACACAGTATTAAGAATCAAGGGTATGTAAACTTTTGAACGGGGTAATTTTTATAAATTCAGCTATTATCTTGTCTTGTGGACTATATGTAAACATCTGTTATGTGAAATTGCTTATTCAAGACAGAACTAAATAAAAAACAACATGGGATTTTTATGATACCTCTTATCATCTTAACAGTATTAAGATTTAGCAGATTCTGCAAGGGGTATGCAAACTTTTGGACACAACTGCATATTTTGAAATTCTATTAGATTAACTGTGTGTAAGTTGTGGAGCAGAAGGAAGAAGGGAAGAAGAAAGTATTGAACAAATGGACAAAGGAATGAAAAGAAATTAAAATGTATCAAAATTGCATTAGTGCATATCAAAGCAATAGTTCCAAACTTTAATAAAAAATATTTTAACTTGTGTGTGTGTGTGTGTAGCACTAGGAGGCCCTACTGAGGAAGAGCTATTGGAGTTGTTGGATCAGTGTGACTTGGCACTGACCAGAACACCAGACATGAGTCCTGCAGTATCACTCACACACTCTTCTCGCAACTCTACCTGCAGGTACGTATACACACAGACACACACACACACACACACACACAAAACTCTTCACTAGCTAACTCCAAAAGAGCTAGTACTTAACTAGATAGCTCTAACTATTTACCATATTAGCTAACTTGCATCGCGTCTAGTGATAGTCATTAGATTTTATTAAAGAGAAACTGCTTTCCAAGTTGGATTAGACTTTTTCTTCCATGTTCATGAGTAGCTTATGAGGTGCTTCAGCTACCAACACCCACTACTTTAACAGGGTATAAAGTCACTTTGCCTAATAAGCTGTTAACATTGGTTGTGTCTCACCATATGAGGACGTGGAGTTGATGTGTTTATTCATGTGCATATAGTTTCATACATTATTTACTTATTTATCTATTTATTACATAAAGAGAGCTCCCAGTGTAAACTGCTACTGGCAGGAACGTTTTAGGAAACTCTTCTACACACACACACATTTAGAATTATTCTGTGCACATGTTGATAAATGAGCTTCCTGAAATAAAAATAAATAAATCAAATGATTAAAAGCTCATTACTGATTGGTCAGACAAGAAATCCCACCAGAGGGCCCTGCAGGTCTAATTTGACTAGATAAAAAGTTCCTGGTTTCTCTGTAATTTTGCTTCAAATAATTTATTTATTTTTATTCATTTAATAATTTTTTTTTATTAATTTCCTAGTTTTCTTTATTTTTTAAAAATTCCTTGCTTCCTTCGTTCTTTCCTTCCCTCTCTTATTTTTTTTTGTTTGTTTTCTTGTCCTTAATTTTTGTTTTCTTACTTCTCTTCCTTCTTTTGTTCTTTCTGGCAGCTTTCCTTCCTTTCATTGTTTAATTTCCTTCACATCCTCTTCCTTTTCTTTCTTTCTTTTTTTATTATGGTGGGTGGGTGGACATGATGAGGTGAGAGATTTTTTTTTCAGCTAAATACGCTGTTGAAATTCTGGTTCTCTCTCTGCTTTCCTGTAGTCTGCAGTCCCAGTTGAGCGAGAGTGCACGTGTCGGTGCATCTGGCATCCGTGGCGTCACTCTTCCACGACCTCAGCAAGCGTTTATAAGAGCGCGTGATACTCCTCCTCATCTTGGCCTCAGCATGAGCTCTTTGAGCAGCAGCATGAGTGAACGCGAGAGAGAGCGACACCAGGACAGAGAGAGAGACAGAGATGGTCTTTTTGCCCCTCGGAGAGGCAGTTTTGTTGAACGATGTCAGGAACGAGCCAAAAGCTCAGACATTGCAGGAACAGAAGCTCGTCTTGGCCTCAGACCACATTTATCATCGTCGGCATCCAGGTGGCCTGCCCCCTCTGTCTCAAGCCACGCCTCTTCAAATTTGAGCCCGATCAGATCACAGACACCCACATCTCCTCGACGAGGAAACACGTTGCCTGTAGGTGAAGCTGTATCCACTGAAGCAGGGCCTAAACCAGAAAGCCCCTCTTCCGCACCACCCACCAGTCCTAAACCACATATGAACGAGACCAGCTTCTAACTGGCTGATATACAAATACTACTGCTTAATTGACATGTAAGTGGACACACTCCCTCAGCCATGCACCTGCTGTTCAGGTGAATTATTGTGAATGAAGAGGTATATCAAGTTTGTATTTCTTATTTTCTTTCTCTAGTTTTGTTTTCTTTCTTTTTCTTCATGTTTTTCTGCTTATTTAATTGTTTATGATTTATTTATCTTTTCTTTTAAGAGTGTCTTCCAGGGCTGTGTGTGTGTGAGAGAGAGATGATTTGGTTTTGATCAATCTGTTGTACCTGGTATTTGAAAACTGCACAAGAGCTCTGTGTGCTCCTCAGGCATACATTTTCAGGGTATTACTGCTTTGTAAATTTAATGCAAAGCTACACTTGTATAATGTTACAAAATATGGAATGATGATATGTTAACTGATGCATGTTAATCTTCACTCAGATTTTTCTAGACTTCAGCTGGTCATGTGCCGATATACGTTCATATCTTAATCATTGCCTAACATTTTTATCATGGTTTGTGATCTCACTGTATGATGTTTAAAAAGTATAAAATTAGTAACTAAGGCCCTAGGACATTATGAATGCTTTTCCGAATATGTATACACGATTTTTTATTTTTATTTTTTGGTCACAGGTGTAAGCTTGTGGTGTTTTTAATAGATATTTCATCACTGCCATGATAACATGGAAAGTTTTGTAGTCTTTTTTTTTCTATCATGTTGAATAGTGTGTAACCCCTTAAATTCCTGGCTTATTATTCTGTAATTCATCTTAAAGTACATTATAAAGGAACTGCCATCAATTATTTAGTAATTCCAGTAAAGCTAAGAGGAGAGTTATGTAGTTATGATCCTGCACATTGTAAGTCTGTCTGGACCTATAGGCATGTCTTGGTAATTGAAGGGATTAATATGTATTAAGGTTATCCATATATGCATAAGTATCCATAGTGTATAAATATTTATATATTACAATTCAAGTCACAACAAATTCAAATAAATATTGTATAGCAAACACCTTTCTGAAGTGTTTTCTCGTTGCATGTGTCATGGAACAGAAATGCTTGTAATCAATATTTCAGGGAGGATTAAAACACGACAGGGCATTCTGTTATAGGAAACATCCTGAAGTGTTTTATTCCTCTTATACCACAGCAGTTTGACAGTGCTTGCAATTTTTTTTATATGAAAGAACATCGCGTGATACTTTTAATCCATTTGTAGTTACAGTTAATATTGTGGAAAATCTGTGAAACAAGTTAGTCACTGTTATCATGTACATTATAGCACATTTTGTTCTCAAAATATGCAGACTGTGCACAATTCCCCTTTTCACATATGGATGATCACCTCATTTATCCTGCATTCACATATAGTTGATATGTAGGCTACCGCGCATGTAGTTTTAGTTGGGGAGGGTCGAGTGCCTTCCGGTTTTCTCCCTGGAAGCTTCCTCACTCCTCATTGCTCACCTCCTCATGGTGCAATTAGAGAATTGATATGTCCTTCAAGATGGTTGACGTCGATCGATTTCCTGGTCACGGGCTGGAGGACGGAGGAGCAAGGAAACGAGGAAGCATCAATTTGAGTATTGAGATATAGGAGATGGCAATATTTCTCCTTTCAATGGAGAACAGATTTATCACAGATATTGCATTATTATATTATTACATTATTCCAGTAAAATATAGATATTATATTATTAAATTATATATTATTATTCCATATTATAAAATTAATAGTTTGGCAAATGGTTGTCCCTTTGAATAAATAAATTTGTTGTGAACACTAGATATCCCCTAGTATCTTTTATCCACTGTAGAAATTCAGAATGTAATACTTAATGATTAGCCAATACACATGCCAACATGTGAATAAGGGGAGTACTGGCAGGTTTTTTTCCACACTTCAAGCACTATTTTAGAAGGTACTCATAACTGAATACATAAGAAACGTGATTAGCCTGATAGGTAAACACATCCACTCTGACTTTCTTTCATACATCCACCATATAGATGTACTGTAGCTATTAAAATGTAAAATTTTACAAATAGAGGATTAATGTAAGGTTGTTCTGCATGGCACCTTCAATCCAGTCACAAGCACATGCTTGGTATGTTATAGCAGTGCTTCTCAAACGGTTCTGTGCGAGGCCTCCCTTGTGTAGGATGCATCCCTTTGTGGCCCCCAAGAGTCGTGAAATATCGTTATTTTTTCAAGCTAGGCTCTTCTGTATTAACTTCCTCAGATAAAAGACTATGTCCTCTATCTAAAAACTTTTCCATTTTAAATAGTCTTAGGTTTTATCAGCGTGTGGCTAACAGTACTGTACACTAGTATATCAACAGATGTCTCTGTTTGGTGTGCGTCTTAGTGTGCTATGTATAACTGATTTAATTTATTAATATTTCTCATTTTTATGTGCATCATAGTTCAAAGGTTGACAATCCTGACTTACATACAGGTAAAATTATTATTATTCTGTATTTTTTTAAATAATGTTTTAGAGTTTATATGCGGCCCTCTGGCGCCATCTGGTGGCCCCCAGTTTGAGAACCACTGTGTTATAGACAAGTGTTTCTCTGCATGTCCGTAAAAATCAACTCTAGTTTTGCATATTTTGTGGACAATAGCTAAAAAAGAAAAAGAAAAAAAAAAGGGGAAAAAAGAAGCAATTAGTGAAACTTTGTATATGTACTAGTTTTATTAATTTTTCTACACCTCACCTCGTGTGCATGTTTAAATGAATATTGACATTATACTGTATATCAATTGCATAATTATATAGGCTAATATAAATGTTGTATTTAATATACAAAACCGATGATAAAACAAGTTAACACAAACCGTCAGGCAGAAAAAATTAATAATAACATGCCGAGGTAGCATGAAATTATGGGCGTTCTGCTAAGTGTCTGAAACGAGAGGCTAAAGTGAAATACGCATGCGCAGTAAGTCTCGTATGCCAGCTTGATGAGTCATCACAGACACCTGTTACAATAATAAAGAATTTAGTTGTTGGCCCCCCCACCCAATGCAAGACGTCGACAAAATAGTATCAATCGTTTGTGCTCCGTTTGTGCTGCTTCGGTTTTTGAGATATTAAAGTGCACCTATTATGGTTTTAAAATGTGCCTAATTTTGTTTTAAAGCTCTTATACGATAGATTTATATGCATCCAAGGTCAAAAAACACTTTAACATGCTCGTGATTTAAACTGCAGCATTACCCTTTTCCCCCCAGTGTCAAAAACGACTCATTAAATGATATGTTCTAAAGGATTCATTCTAAACTCCTCCTTTCAGAGAGCATACTCTGCTCTGATTGGTCAGATGTCCCAGTGTGTTATGATTGGTCTACCGCTGTCAGTGAGCAGTCAATGAAAACCAGAGGTGGGGCTTTTTGTTACAAATCCACATAGGTTAGTACAGGAAATAAGTCTGGAATTACTAGCAACTCGTTTCAGCTGTTCAGAATCGGTTCCTTCTTTTGTGAGCCAATAACTCTGTTTGTCGTGCACTTTGATTTTTGAAATTTTGCTAATTTTTTACATTCACAAACGACTCTACAACACCCTACATGAAAGGTAGTATTTGAAAAACCATAATAGGTGCACTTTAAAATAATATTTATAGGTCATTCTGAGGTCACTCACCCTTCCGTTTTTTAATATTTGACTTATAGGGGCAAATCTCCTTGGTGTGAGCACACTTTTAGAGTCGAATTGCCGAAGTCTTTGTCAAGAGTAATCGTCTCATCATTTGTTCAATAAACAATTATCTTTACTTCATTCACTGGTCTCTCATGATTGAACTTTTTTTTTTTTTACAAAGAGTATCATCTGCTACACTTCACTGCCACCACTAGGTGCAAGTGACACTTCTGTTCAAGATGCTCTTGTGGAAATTAGTGTACAGTTAGTATAGGAAAAGTCAATAAAGTTACTACATCAAAATTCTGGCCAGTGTAAGTACAATATTTTAACACTGTCAGTTACAATATTATTAGTTAACTTCAAGTATAATGGCACAACATTCAAGAGAGCAAAGATTGTCAATGTTTATTGAACAGAAAACTCATCGCTACTACTAATATGGCTAATGGAGCTATGAAATGCTAATTAGAGGTGCACATGGTACCCATGTTAGTTTTTTTTTGACTACCTTGTGCATCTAGGGGTCAACATTACCATATTGGTCCTAATATAAGATATATTATCCTTATATATTATTACTATATTATATTTTCCTTGTATTCAGGCAAATACAGTAATACATGAAAACAAGATTATACTGTACATGACATTTTTGAGTCACAATTATTTCAGTGGGTAATTATGTTTTGCTTATGCCAGATGCCCAAGAAACCAGCAGTCGACAGGGATTCCATTTTCACAGTCCTCTGTTCATCAAAAGAGGCCATAGTCCAAAATGGCAACATAGCTACTCCTAATCAGAGCATCTGGACGGAGCTTATTGAGCAGCTAGAAAACAAGATCACTGCAAAGGGTCTATATACTTTTGTTAAATTGAACAGACACAACATCTGGAGTGCTTTAGGGTTTATTTATGAAAGTGATATACTTAGTGGAGAAGCCTTTGTTTGTAATGACAGCTTCAAGACACTTTCTGTATGAAGAAATTAATGGGCTGAAGTATTCAGGTGTGATTTTGGCCCATTCAACATATTGTCTTTAAATCTTGTTCAACTGGATTAAGGCTAATAGAGGCACTTTCAAGCTAGCTAACATTAGGCTAAATATTGTATTCTGTAAACCAGTAACCATGTTTGCTAAAATTCAGCTAACATCAGGCTAACTATTATATTAGGATATATAACTAGGCCTGATCAGTTCAGTGCAAATTAGCCTAATCATGCTGATAATATTCCATCCATTCTAAGAGATTTTAGACTGTAGTTTCAATATAGTACAGTAAAGTGTTTCCACTCATGTTATTGTATAACTCAGTCCATACAGGATTTTGTGGAGTGTTTTTTGTGTGATTGTTTAGGCCAAAAATGCGGCTGCAATTTTTTTTTTAGAATTTTTTTTTCAGTTTTTGTGCTTTTTTTCTTCTTCAGAAAACTACTTGAATTGGCAAAATTGCAATTGCACAGAATTGTTTTGCACAGTCTTTCAAAGTGATGTTTGTTGATAAATGAGACCTTTTAGCTGTACTTATGTTCGAGGAGGGCTTTGGCTGAATGTGTGTTGTGATGACATCACATGATATACAGAATCTACGGAAAATTTGCAGTAATTTTGAATTCTGAATATTGCAGAGTTTGCTTGATTTTGCATGAATTCCTGTGATCACAATATTGCGAAATCCTGAAGGGACTGATGATCTATAATTTATTGATATGATCAACATGTGGCACATATTATTGCACACACCATCCAATCAAATTGATGCAGTTCACTACGTATGTTACCAGCTCTTGATGAGGATGTAAGGATCACTGAATGCAGCTGCATCAGTACTTCCCTTGAGTCTGCTGGAACTAAGAGACTTGGGAGTAGGTTAAAGGCTTTATGTGCACGCTCTAGCTAATTGGAAATGCAAGGCTTTTCTCACAAAATTTGTTCATTTGGGAGATGTTTCCCATCGGAGAGAAGTAATCAGCATGGATCCTTCACTCACCAGCTGGGGGCAGTGTAATGCCACAGGGGTATGGGGGTTGTCTGAAGCCCCAGTGCAAAATCAGAACACATCAAACATGTTAGATAGGAAATGTTAGTGAGAAATAGGAGAACTCAGTGGTAAGATATGGCTCTTTGTAAATACAGCACATTTACGGTATACAGAATTTAGGAATGTCACAATGGATAAGAGTTACAGAGATTCTGAGACACAAAGATTAATATTATGAAGCAAGAGGGAGGCAGGAGTGAGAGATATAAAGAAAATCAAACAAGGGAGAGTAAAATACATGCCATGTAGAGACAAGTAAAAAAGAATATCCAGGAAAAGGAAAAGACCAGAGGAAGAAAGTGTTGCTCCAAGAAGTTAAGAAGCAAAGAGAGGAGGTGAAAGCTTGGAGAATATGTGTATTTTAATTTGAAATTGTCTGAGAAATATTATTCAAGAATTAAGGTAGGCTGACAAGGTATGTTTACTGTTTAATTCCTTCTCTTTAATTCAGTAATGGATGTGAAGTTTGGTAAAAATAATTTTGTGATTGTTATGTAGCTCACACACTCTGTTTCATTAAGCGCTTTATACTAAGTATACATCCTGAATGGGATGTTAGTCAATTGCAGGGCACCAAGGACACACAGACATTTACACATTCACACCTATGGGCAATTTAGTTCACCAAATTAACATACTGGCATGTGTTTGGGAGTTGTGGTGAAACAGGAGAACCCAGAGCATGCCCAGGCAGACACGGGCAAAACATTTACAGAAACCCCATACACATAGTAATCCAGGCTCAAGATTGAACTGGGGACCCTGGAGCTGCCCCACCATGCCAGCTAGATTAGTTAGCTTTGATATTTATTTAATTGATTGTTCTTTATTTATTAATTTAATTAATTAATACTACATCTAATTTCTTAACACATTCAATATGCAAACAAATTCAGAAACAAATCAAGTAGTGTGTAATATAATAAACTGATCTGTATACATGACACACTTGCTCTTGATCTAAATAGGAATGTATCAAGACAAAAAACAAATCATCATTCGATAAATTGTTTATTTACAAATAAATAAGCATGGTCATTGTTATATTTAATAAATAAGACAATAAATAGTAAATTATAGTGACAGTGCCATGGCTTAGTTATTTCATTTAGAAACAAAATAATAAACCTAACATTAGTGTTAACAGATGCAATGGAAATTCCAAGAAGCTACTAACCACAAATCATATATAAACTAATTGACAAAATAACTTACATTTCATCTAATTCAAAAAATATCACATAATTTTAGATGAAGTAATATATAAACTTTGCAAAATTCCTTCGTGTTATTAAAATGCAATGGGAAAGGGAATGTGTTTCAGCCCTTCACATGCAGGATGTGTATATTCACACATTATTCACTATGTCTCCATTATTTTCAAGTTTAAGTGACTTGACGTTTTTCAAGATTTCCAGTGTTTTTCTTTTTTCATTTCATTTACAAAATTAATTAGCTCACTTTATATTTTCAAGTAATCATTCTGCAATGTATCAGAAAATCAAAGTGTACAAAACTACAAATGCAAAAAACCCAAACAAAAACAAAACCAAAACCATACTTTTCACCCATGTGTGATTTCTTTTATCTTTCTAAATCTTGGTGTCCAGCATTTCCAGGAAAAGCTTGTGCATGGGCACGAGGTGTTGTATGTGCAGGCGGCGGAAACACTGCACAGCTCTGTGTGAACTCTGTCTGAGCAGTGGCAGGGTCATAAGCAGTCTGCCTACTCGGTGTGTCTCAGCTGCACGCTCATTCACCTCATAGTCCTGCAGTGCCTCGTGCAGCCCATCCTGAAAACGCAGCACACTGTCACCATTCTCCACATGCTCTGCATCTAACAACAAAATAAAGAGCAAGTGATATAAAGGTAAGATTTACCCTCTGGCTAACATAATAAGTATGCTGTATTTATTGTGCATTTATTGTATACTATTTTATTTATCCACTAAGGTGTCGCACTTGTTTATGATTGAAACCGAGAAGAGATGGCCAAGATTAATTCACAATGATTATATGGATATTTTAGTGCCATAAAACTGGTGGGTGACTATTGGTAACAATTTTGAACATTTTGAGATGCAGATACTGCTCTACAAAATACCATAACTAACATATGAAAGGGGACATAGTAAACAAAACTTAATTTTCCACATAACTTCCATTTTACCTATACAGTATCTCAAAAAAGTGAGTACACCCCTCACATTTTTGTAAATATTTGATTATATTTTTTCATGTGACAATACTGAAGAAATGACACTTTGCTACAATGTAAAGTAGTGAGTGTACAGCTTGTGTAACAGTGTAAATTTGCTGTCCCCTCAAAATAACTCAACACACAGCCATTAATGTCTAAACCGCTGGCAACAAAAGTGAGTACACCCCTAAGTGAAAATGTCCAAATTGGGCCCAAAGTGTCAATGTTTTGTGTGGCCACCATTATTTTCTAGCACTGCCTTAACCCTCTTGGGCATGGAGTTCACCAGAGCTTCACAGGTTGCCACTGGAGTCCTCTTCCACTCCTCCATGGCGACATCACAGAGCTGGTGGATGTTAGAGTCCCTGTGCTCCTCCACCTTCTGTTTGAGGATGCCCCACAGATGCTCAATAGGGTTTAGGTCTGGACACATGCTTGGCCAGTCCATTACCTTCACCCTCAGCTTCTTTAGCAAGGCAGTGGTCGTCTTGGAGGTGTTTGAGGTCGTTATCATGCTGGAATACATGCTGGGATCATGCTCTGCTTCAGTATGTCACAGTAAATGTTGGCATTCATGGTTCCCTCAATGAACTGTAGCTCCCCAGTGCCGGCAGCACTCAAGCAGCCCCAGACCATGACACTCTCACCACCATGCTTGACTGTAGGCAAGACACACTTGTTTTTGTACTCCTCATCTGATTGCTGCCACACACGCTTGACACCATATGAACCAAATAAGTTTATCTTGGTCTCATCAGACCACAGGACATGGTTCCAGTGATCCATGTCCTTAGTCTGCTTGTCTTCAGAAAACTGTTTGCGGGCTTTCTTGTGTATCATCTTTAGAAGAGGCTTCCTTCTGGATTCTTCCTTGGAAGACAACCTCTGGATATGACGCTGAGTACGTGCACTCAACTTCTTTGTCGATCATGGCGAGGCCTGTTCTGAGTGGAACCTGCCCTGTTAAACCGCTGTATGGTCTTGGCCACCGTGCTACAGCTCAGTGTCAGGGTCTTGGCAATCTTCTTATAGCCTAGGCCATCTTTATGTAGAGCAACAATTCTTTTTTTCAGATGCTCAGAGAGTTCTTTGTCATGAGGGGCCATGTTGAACTTCCAGTGACCAGTATGAGGGAGTGTGAGAGTGATGACACCAAATTTAACACATTTGCTCCCCATTCACACCTGAGACCTTGTAACACTAACAAGTCACATGACACCAGGGAGGGAAAATGGCTAATTGGGCCCAATTTGGACATTTTCACTTAGGGGTGTACTCACTTTTGTTGCCAGAGGTTTAGACATTAATGGCTGTGTGTTGACTTATTTTGAGGGGACAGCAAATTTACACTGTTACACAAGCTGTACACTCACTACTTTACATTGTAGCAAAGTGTCATTTCTTCAGTATTGTCACATGAAAAGATATAATCAAATATTTACAAAAATGTGAGGGGTGTACTCACTTTTTTGAGATACTGTATATCTACCAGTGGAATGCAAGGCTTCTATATTGTGCCTTTTCCCCTTTTTAAAGAGAAGCTGACATCAAGCATTTGTTGCTTAATTAGACATAACATTGAGCAAAGGTATCACACTACTGGAATAAGTTTCCCCCTTACATGTGAACAATGTCTACAACTGAGTTCATATACAAACACCCCATAACCCAAGGTTATATAACATGGAATTAAGTATGTATGTTTGATTAGTCCAACACTATTATTCTTAGATTTAGCCCAGAACATCACAACAGACACATACAAAAGTAGACCAATTGTGTCCATCGTTTTCACAAATATTTCAATATTCACCGCTGCACAATGTATGTATGGATATTTGTGTGTATCTATCTATCTATCTATCTATCTATCTATCTATCTATCTATCAACCTTCTTTATTCAGTCTACACTTGCAGTAATGTGTAGATGTGTGTTTGTGTACCTGAGTTGGCTAGTGCCATGGCTCGGAGTGTTACAGCCTCCTCGTGGCTGATGTTGAGTTGCTGGTATTTGTCGATGAGGAGTCTCAGTGGTGTGTAAAGCTCCAGCAGGCCAGCATTTTTGCACTGAGGCTCGTTCAGATGAAGATTTTCAGCAAATTCCAGTCCCTGAGTTGACGCCAATGAACGCCACACCACACATAGCAGCAGAGCTTCCATCCATCCACTCTGCAACAGTGCCATCTGATCCACCAGTGAGAGCGAGGAGAACCCTAAAGGACATTTCAGTTTGAGAACTGAATTTCTTTTTAGGAATCAGTTCTAATACAGTGGGGTTCAAAAGTCTGAAGATTCAGTAAGGTTTCATAATACTTAATTCTTCACTATCCTTTCACCTGGTATGTGTTTTGCCCAGCTGATCATAACCAGCAGTTCTCTGTTTAAAAGGTCACATAATGTCATCAAAGTTTTGAGGTCACTGTCAGGGGTCACTGGGTCGGGAGAGGCTCTCAGTGGAGCTGGCTCAGAAGATAACAGCTGAGAAATCACCTTATTACCTGGAAAATGGCAAAAGCATTTCAACACAAACTGAATATACCAGTAAAGAGAATTTTTTCAATAAACTAGGAAATACAAAGTCTTGCTTTCTGCTACATTAGCTAGAATAATGGCTATTATTTTTGTTTTGTACTTTCTGATTATTTTTTCAATAATTTTAATTTTATTGTTCTGGTTGCAAAAAAACAAAAACAAAGCAGTGTCAGCTGTGTAAGTGTGTATGATGAAATATTCAAAAGATCACTGATGGAGGTACAACCATATTCCAACTGGATTTGACATTTCAGTCAACCTGAAAGTTCAACCTTTTAAAATGAAGCAATGAAGATATGATTAAAGTGTAGACTTTCAGCTTTAATTGAAGGGGTTTAACAAAAATATTGCATTAACTGTTTAGGAAATACAGCCATATTTTAGAGTCTACAAAAGAAAGTCTACACTTCAATCACATCTTGACTGCTTAATTTCAAATCCATTGTGGTGGTGTATAGAGGCAAAATTATGAAACTTGTGTCGCTGTCCAAATACTTATGGACCTGCCTGTATTTATCTGTTTTCTTTAAACTTAACATAAACCTGTTTTCTTTGGTAATGGCAGATTAGACTACCATTAATTTCAGTAGATAACATAAATTGTCCAGACTGCACATGAAATTCAGGCAAAGGGTAAATATTCGTTATTTACATAATATTTTAGTCTTTGTTAATTCATTAGCAGTCTAGTCATGCATATGACCAGCAAACGTAGCAATTGAATGATGTTTTAAGGCATACTAGCGCAGATTATTTAAAACAAAACTTGATAAGCAATAAAAATTACTTTGCCCATGAAAATTACAATATTTAATTTAATCAGTTAATACTATTTTTACTTTTTAATACATGAGTAAACTTTATTTTACTTTCACTTGAGGTTTTTTTTTTTTTTGGACTAGGTATGTAAGTAAGATTTGTTCTTTCACCTAAATGTAATTTCTCAGTACTTTTTCAACCCCTGCTTTTACTTTTGTTTTGATACTTAATGCTGCTTTATATTAGCACTGTAATATTTTACTTAGAATAGACATTTAGTTATTTGACTCACAGTTTTAGTACCATTAACAAAGCAAGATTTTCTGGTTTGTTTATGTATGTTTTCTACCATCGTCTGCTAATATATTGGATTAAATTATATCAAAACTCTTAGGGTTTCCACCAGTGGGAAATGTCAGACTTATAGCTGAGGCAAAATTATTTAGATATGAAATTGTAGGATTCTGTAGAATGCATTTTGCTTGATGATAAAAAAAACTAAAGTGTAAAACTAAAGTAAATTAGAAGAATAGTAATGTTGACTGGTTTACTATATTTGGGGTAAGAGGTACGTGTGTATTTGCACATATGTCGTCGTTCAAAATAAACAGAACATCAAATGGTGCAGTAAATGTTTGGTATGTATAATGGTGTGTAAATTCATGTAAATGTAAAATGCTGAAGGTGAGCTTGCTTACGGATGCTTTTAACTGGATGTGTGTATGGAGTTTGGATGAAGGCAGACAGGCCTGAATCTACTTGTCGTTTATACTTTTGCCTGCCTCCTCTCACACGATCCATACGTACTCCTGCAATCAGTAAACACACACACACACACACACACACACACACACACACACACACACACACACACACACACACACACACAGAGAGAGAGAGAGAAAAACAGATCAGTCACATGGAAAAAGTAAGTACACCCCTACATTTATCATACCTTCAAATCCATAAAATTAGAATGGATGACAGTGATTAGAACCTGTTTAGGGAGTGCAGGTGGAATATGTCTTATTTATACTCCATACTTTCAAAGAATCTATGAAAAAGTTACAGTGCCCTCAACTAATATTGGTACCCTTGGTAAATATGAGCAAAGAAGGCCAAGAAACTAAATCTGGCGAGAAGAAAAAATAAACACACCCCATGAAAATCTTTGGCTTATTAATAAAGTTGATACACTCTATCAAATGACACATACAATTGACATTATGTAGTAATTTTTAGTCACATGGAAAAAGTAAGTACACCCCTACATTTATCACACCTTCAAATCCATAAAATTAGAATCAGGTGTTCAAGATTGTGTTCCAGTGATTAGAACCTGCTTAGGGAGTTCCTTCGTTATTGAGGTGTGTGGTCTCATCATGCCAAGATATAAAGAGTTCTGTAAGGCATTCAGAAAAAAGGTTGTGGATGCCTAGGAATCTGGCAAGGGATTTTTAAAAAATCTCCAAATTATTTGAAATACATCATTTGACTGTAAGGAAAATAATGTATTTATATACAGCAAGGCCAATAGTATTTTTTTTTTTTTTTTTTTTTGCTATACATTGAAGACATTTGGGTTTGATATCTAAAGATGAATATGAGAGGATAGATCAGAATTTCAGCTTTTAGACGAGGTAAAATGCCTCATTGAAATTTGGTCTGAAGAGCAACTTTCGAAAACGCATAAAAACAAAGGTTTACAAAGTGTTTAGCATGAATCTCAACGAGATGGGCTTTAATTCTTCTTTGGAACATATAAATTAGATAAATTATAATAACTACAACTCAAAAGAAAGCCACAATAAGCTCGCAGAGGTGCTGTCTATCCATCTTGATAGATAACCGCTATGAGTGGAACCCTGCAACATAAACATATGCACTCTGACCAATGAGAGGATGGTTTACTCACATGTGACTTGCATAAACACATTTTGGTACACTTTGAAATGTTGCCTTGTGAAAGTGAACGCAGCCAAGGAGAAAATGCAACACTAACAATTTAAGTCCCTGTTTCAAAACAAAGCACAGATCTAAGGACTGAAAACACCCTTAAACAACATAGAAAATGGGACCTTTTATTTGAACCCACCCATTACGTCAAGCGATCAAAAATATTGGAACATGTGACTGATAGGTGTTTCTTGCTGCCCAGGTGTGCCCTGTTGAATGTATTGTTTAAAGAATAAATTGCTCTGAATGTCTACTCTTGGTTTGACCCCTAGGTTTTGCCTGTGAAGACTGCATTTGTTGTTAGAAATGATTGACATACATAAAGAGAGAGCTGTCTGTGGGAGAAAAGCAAGCCATTTTAAAGCTGACAAAAGAGGGGAATCTATCAGAGCCACTACACAAGTATATATTGGCATAGCCAATACAATTTTGGAATGTCTGACAAAAGAATGAAACAACTGGTGCACTAGCAGCCAGAAATGGGACAGGTTGGCCAAAAAAAACAACAGCAGTTGATGTCAGAAACATTGTGAGAGGTGTGAAGAAAAACCCACAATCCAGTCACAATCCACCATTCAAAGAAGACTTCAAGAGCAGAAATATAGAGGCCATAGCACAAGATGCGAACCAGTCATCAGCAGTAAGAATCAGAAGGCCAAATTAGAATTAGCAAAGAAATACATAAATGAGCCACAAAAGTTCTGGAACCAATATTAACCTCTACTAAAGTGATGGAAAGGCCAAAGTGTGAAGAAAATATGGATCTGCTCATGATCTAAAACATAGAAGCTCATCAGTCAAGCATGGTGGAGGCAGTGTCATGGCTTGGTCTTGCATGGCTGCTTCTGGAATCTGCTCACTAATCTTTATTAATGATTGAATTCATGATGGGCTACAGAAACAATCTGTCTTCCAATTTACAAAGAAATGCATCCAATATAATGTGGAGGAACTTAATCATGCAGCAAGACAATGACCCAAAAAGCACTGCCAACACAACAAAGGACTTATTTGGGGGGAAAGCTGAAGTTTTTAGACTGGCCAAGTCAATCACTAGACCTTAACCAAGTTAAGAAGCATTTCACCTCCTGAACAAGAGACCAAAAGGGGAAGGGGACCAAAAAGAAGCTGCAGTACAAGCCTGGAAAAGCAACACAAAAGAAAAATGCAACAGTTTGGTTTGGTCATGCCAGTGGGTCAACGGCTTCATGCAGGCATTGCAAATAAGGGATATGCAACCAAATATTAAGTGTTATTTAATTTACTTTAAGAATATCTGTTCCTATACTTTTACTCACCTAAAAATTGGCTTGTCTGCCACCAAAGGTGCCATGTTTTATGTTGTTTAACAGATCTAGATGTAAATATCAAGAAATGAAAGCTGAAATTTTGATCTATTGTCTCATTTTCATCTTTTGAGTTGAAACCCAAATGTCCTCAATGTATAGTGCAAAGAATAGAATTGGCCTTGATATTCCAGTACTTTTGGAGGGAACTGTATATACATTGTACTGTATATATGTATCTACATGTATTTATATGTAATATGACTTTTCTACACCAAATCCTAAACCTAATCCTAACCTTAACGCCAGTAACCACAAAGACTTGCTTTTCTCATGCTGCTCCTGGCAGTGTAGGGTTACCCCTCTTTTTTTCTGGTTTTGATACTCAGTCAGGATATTTTAGTCCAGACAGTTCACAACCACATATTCACAAGCATTTTGTGAGGAACTTCCACTGGCATAATACATATTGCAGGTGATACATTATTTAAAAAAAAAAACCCTTTACAAATAATGTACAATACTGTGCATAAGTCTTAGGCACCCTATTTTTTATGATCCAAACTTTGTTATAGATTTATTATTTTATGACTTCTATTATCAAGTCAGTACAAAAACATTTTAGATGTCCAAACATTAGTTTTCCAGCATAAAATTAAATGTTACAGAAAACTGTTTGTGTGTAAGTAAAGAAAGCAGCATATTAAGTGGTAAGAGACACTTTCAGATAAAAAACACAATGAAGGCTGTTGGATTTTGCTGCAAAAATAAGAAGCAAGTGCGACAGTCAAAGTCTCCAGAAGAACTGTGACTGGTTCTGCAACATGCTCAATAAAACTTACAGCTCATTCTACCTGAGACATCTTTTTTTTAAAAAGGGTGGTCACACCAAATATTACCTTTGTTTCATTTATTACTGTTTACTGCTCTTTATAGTATTTTTTAAAAATGTAGAAACATTTAATTTCATTATTTTTGAAGGCATCTTTGCTCTACAGCATTTCTTAGCATGTGCCTAAAACCTTTGCACAGTACTGTATTTTTGTGAGGATGAGGTGATTATGAGGACCCTGACACTGTATTGACATTTGGTCTTTTTTATGGTCCTCACAAAGGGCAAAATCAGGCACACACACACACACACACACACACACACACACACACACACACACACACACAATTTCTCATCATTTTAGCCAAATGGCCCCACAAGGTGAAAACTTACATTTTCATATCATTATGCTGAGATTTGATAAAGAGATACTCACACATACGCATTTGCCTTACTTGTTATGTAGGACCTTCAATTAACATAATTATTAATGCATCAAATGAATGCTTTGCCTGCACCCAAATATAATTCTAACCTTAACCTCAGTAATCAAAAGGAAAAATAAAAACACTATGAGAGACTACTGTACACAGTGAGGTTTCAAAGTAGGCCTGGATAAATTCCCGGTATATTAACCGTACGATTCAATAAGGCAGTGCTCTGTACACCTGTGTAACTGTAGAGCACTTTCTCATTGATATGCTGTACCTGCTCATAATGTTTGACTATGCCGTATAACTAGATCTTCTACCATACCAATATATCGTCACAGCTCTAGTTCGAACACCTTGCACTAACTTTACTTGGCTTGGAATGAGAGCATTTTATCTTAAACAACAGACGGAAAAAAGAGTCTACAGCGATTTGCATTTATAACAGCTCACCTTCACGCATCATTCCTGCCCTCAGGCATTTCTGAAAGCGGCAGGCCTGACATGATTTCCTCCGTCGCTTTGTTATCTCACATTTGTTCACCACTGGACAGCTGTACTCGATGTTTCCTGCGACATCAAAACACAAGACAAGTATTATGTGAGAAACTACAAATTGCATTTGTTTATTCACTCTCAGGAAAAGGGCAACAAATTAGATTAGACTAGATTACTAGCATCTTTTGTGTTTTAAATTAGAGGACCATCACTGAACACCATATGAATATTTATGAGCAGCTTTTAGTGTAAATTTACTTTTTTGTATCTTGGGGAACAAACATGTACATGTAGTTTTCATTTTATCTTCAAATTGTTTTTTGATGACAGGTAGTGTCTCTACTTATACATGATTCATGGGACTTTTAAGACAAAAGGGCACTTAATAGACTATTGATGAGTGTGTATCACCCAAAAATGTTCTCACACATAAAGGATTAGTTTTTTTTTTTTAAGAGGACAAAACAGGATTAAGGCGTCTGCTCTACAGCTGCAACATTTTAAATCAATATATTGATAATTCCCTTATGCAGTAGTAAAAACTTCAGTGCCCAATTATGGCATTCCCAGGCACACGTTTATGTTTTTGGAGATTTAGATGTTAGATTTGCCATCAGCAGTGTTTTTATTGATTGTTAGAAAGATAGAAATCAGATATTAGGTGGGAAAATTCTGCAAATGGGACACTTGTGTAATCATAACAGCATATTGAGTCTTCACACGAAAATCAATCCTAGCTTGTCATCATACTGGATAATGTATGAATTATGTTAGATACTGTCATTTTTTATAAATTAAGAACTGTTTTGAGATGTGTATCAAAACCTCCTGTTCTGCCCCAGGCCATCTCATTAGATTTTAACTGTAACATTTATATAAAATTACCCAGTCTATCTATTTATCATTTATCATTTTATATATCTTATATTTCTGTAAGAATATCTATGTATCTGTCTGTCTGTAAGTCTCTGTGTCTATCTGTTTATCTGTTTTTGTCAGATGGCTTGAAAATCTGTCTGTCTGATTGGAGAAATTTCAGGTCATCTGTTTAATTTCATGTTGTAAGACTCATGTCAAGAATTTGAAACTGGAAGGGAACACTCAGGATTAAAAGCTCAATATTACCTTGAATGGTTCTCTTAAAAAAGGCCTTGCAGGCTTCGCAGGATGCCACACCATAATGGTACCCAGATGCAAAGTCTCCACACACCAGGCACAGGCGTTTGGGCCCATGGCTAAGTGAAGTGAGATAGTCTCGGTTTAGGATGGAGTCTGTCTGAGACTGCAGCTGTAGCTCTTCATTGTCTTGAGGAGTGAAGTGTGCAGGATTGAGAGATTGGGAAAAGACACTGTAACTGCTGCTCTCTGATGTGCTGCTTGGGCTGAATGGTGTAAAATTAGGTGAATCTGTTTTAATGGTTTGATCTTGTGGAGAAGGAGGGTCATCAGATGATGAGGGTTCCAAGAGGCTGTGAATGAACATAACAATGAAAATTGTTGTGTTATAAAAAGATTCAACATGAATGACTTCCTGTTGTGGTTTTCACAACTTAGGAAATAGAAATTTTCTATATTGTGGAATTTCTCTTTATATCAGAGCCCATGGATGTTAGATGAGCATTCAACGCTAAGTGTAATCACAATGTATTTTCTTTTGTACCTAGTTTTTTTCTCCCCAAAGACAATATTTTCTCTAACTTATTCTATGTTCATTGTCTGTCTGTCTATCTATCTATCTATCTATCTATCTATATATCTATCTATCTATCTTCCCATCCTCATATCTAACTGTCTGATTGTACAATTATCTGTCTGTTTGTCTTTCTATCTACCCATTTTTCTGTCTTCTCATCTGTCTGCATGCCTCTAACTGCCTAGTTGCTTAGTAATCCATGCATCTTCCTGTAACCTAAATGTCTGTCTACCTATAGCACCGTTAAAGAATATCTATTGATCTGTTTACAGAGATCAGTCACATATGTTTATTTTCTTTTTCTTTTTTAAGGATTAAAAAAAAAGGCTTAGATTAATGAAAATATTATTATTCCAATGTACTTGTGTTCATTTCATTGGTAAGTGAAATATAATAAAATGTATTAGAGAGTTTGAATATGACAACAATGAAACAAACAAAAACAGCTTAAGGTTTGACATTTTATACATATTTATCACATTACTTCTTCACATAAAATGACAAAATTGACAATATGTCAGGTAATTTGCATTTTCAGTTTCACAGCACCACACTACAAATGGTGTTAGCTTACTTTTATTGTGGTAATGATATTTAAATTAAGTTTATAGCAAGTACTTTTGACATCATCAGACAATTTCATTTAACTATTAGTATACACTACATAAAATGTCCCGTTGAATAAAATAACATACAAACATATCTCAAAGGTTGATAATTAAATGTGAAAAGCTGGGTCAATATTTGCCCATTTAATTAAATGACTCAAGTGCCTTTTTTTTTCTTTTTTATTATTATTATTATTATTATTATTATTATTATTATTATTATTATTTTACATATGATTATGTCAACAACATACCTGTTTTGTTGATTAAGGAATTGAAAGTTGTCACTCAAACAAAAGTCCTGCAACTCCATGCTTTAAATTCAGTAAGGACTCCCAAAATGAGAACAGGACTCGCAAAATGAGAGGTGAATGAAAATGGCTAAATTAGGAGTAAAGAGAATAACAGAGAGAGAGGAAGATGTAGACAGAGCAGTGCTGACACTGAAGCTTCGGGCCTATTTAACTGCTGAGTTGAGAGGGAGGAGTTTAACAAGCTAATCCAGATACAGGTGGGTCAGACCATGCTGATGGGTTATTCTACTTGACATATCAACACACCTGACATACACAAACACACACGCACAGACAGACATACACAGATAGACAGATATATTCTCAGCTTCAAGTCACATTGTAATCAACATTAATCGATTTGATTAGGATTTTTAAAGTAAATATGTCAGTGTATCATCAAATCTAAAATTTATCCACAATTTTATTATCTTGGTATGAAAATACATTGAATGACTTTTTGTTGGAACCATCTACAGCGACGGAATGTATACATTTTAAATTCTCTTCCCATTCACACTGATCAACCGTCACATTAAAACCACTGACAGGTGAAGTGAATAACATTGATTATCTCATTACAGTAGCACCTGTCAAGAGGTGGGATATATTAAGCAGCAAGTGAACAGTCAGTTCTTGAAGTTGATGTATTGGAAACGGGAAAAATGGGCAAGCGTAAGGATCTGAGTGACTTTGACAAGGTCCAAGTTGTGATGGCTAGATGACTGGGTCAGAGCATCTCCAAAACAGCAGGTCTTGCAGGGTGTTCCCGGTATGCCTTGGTTAGTACCTACCAAAAGTGATCCAAGGAAGGACAACCAGTGAACCGGTGACAGGGTCATGGGCTTCCAAGTCTCACTGATGCATGTGGGGAGAGAAGGTTAGCCCATCTGGTCTGATCCCATAGAAGAGCTACTGTAGCACAAATTGCTGAAAAAGTTAATGCTGGCTATGATAGGAAGGTGTCAGGACACACAGTACATCACAGCTTGCTGTGTATGGGGCTGCATAGCTTCAGACTGGTCAGAGTGCCCATGCTGACCACTGTCCACTACCAAAAGCACCTACAATGGGCATGTAAACATCAGAACTGGACCATTGAGCAATGGAAGAAGGTGGCCTGGTCTGATAAATCACGTTTTCTTTTACATCATGTGGCCAGTCGAGTGCATGTGCGTCGCTTAATTGGGGAAATGATGGCACCAGGATGCACTATGGGAAGAAGGCAAGCTAGTGGAGGCAGTGTGATGCTATGGGCAATGTGCTGCTGGGAAACCTTGGGTCCTGGCATTCATGTGGATATTACTTTGACATGTACTACCTACCTAAATACAGTGAGGGAAAAAAGTATTTGATCCCCTGCTGATTTTGTACATTTGCCCACTGACAAAGAAATGATCAGTCTATAATTTTAATGGTAGTTGTATTTGAACAGTGAGAGACAGAATAACAACAAAAAAATCCAGAAAAACGCATGTCAAAAATTTTATAAATTAATTTGCATTTTAATGAGGGAAAAAAGTATTTGACCCCCTCTCAATCAGAAAGATTTCTGGCTCCCAGGTGTCTTTTATACAGGTAACGAGCTGAGATTAGGAGCACACTCTTAAAGGGAGTGCTCCTAATATCAGTTTGTTACCTGTATAAAAGACACCTGTCCACAGAAGCAATCAATCAGTCATATTCCAAACTCTCCACCATGGCCAAGACCAAAGAGCTCTCCAAGGATGTCAGGGACAAGACTGTAGACCTACAAAAGTCTGGAATGGGCTACACGACCATTGCCAAGCAGCTTGGTGAGAAGGGGACAACAGTTGGTGCAATTATTCACAAATGGAAGAAGCACAAAAGAACTGTCAATCTCCCTCGGCCTGGGGCTCCATGCAAGATCTCACCTCGTGGAGTTGCATTGATCATGAGAACAGTGAGGAATCAGCCCAGAACTACACGGGAGGATCTTGTCAATGATCTCAAGGCAGCTGGGACCATAGTCACCAAGAAAACAATTGGTAACACACTATGCCGTGAAGGACTGAAATCCTGCAGCGCGCGCAAGGTCCCCCTGCTCAAGAAAGCACATATACATGCCCGTCTGAAGTTTGCCAGTGAACATCTGAATGATTCTGAGGACAACTGGGTGAAAGCGTTGAGGTCAGATGAGACCAAAATGGAGCTCTTTGGCATCAACTCCACTCGCCGTGTTTGGAGGAGGAGGAATGCTGCCTATGACCCCTGGAACACCATCCCCACCGTCAAACATGGAGGTGGAAACATTATGCTTTGGGGGTTTTTTTTGCTAAGGGGACAGGACAACTTCACTGCATCAAAGGGACGATGGACGGGGCCATGTACCGTCAAATCTTGGGCGAAAACCTCCTTCCCTCAGACAGGGCATTGAAAATGGGTCGTGGATGGATATTCCAGCATGACAATGACCCAAA